>NW_028222332.1:32500-47427 GCF_056783735.1 Eptatretus burgeri
TTTTCATATTTTAATTTTGTAAATGTTTCTGATGGTTTCATATTTGTTGACGTGTGAATCGTGTCATTATACTTATCCACAATATCCTGAATAAAAGATGACCATTGTTGTGAACCGAGTTGTGTGAATTTTTTATATAGTCTCTCTTTTAAGGTACGATTAAAACGTTCAACAACAACTGCCTTCCCTTCATTAAAGGTACTGTATAATGTAATACTGTTATTTTTTAGAAAATTCATAAATGTCTTGTTATAAAACTCTACCCTCATCAGTCCACAATTTTTTAGGTTTTCTCTTACTTTTATTAAATATCTGTTGAAAGGCTAACATAAGAGTATTACCTGTTTTGTTTTTTTTAATGGCACAACCCACGCATATCTACTCCTCAAATCAATAACGGTTAAAGCATACTTGTACCGCTTATCATTATTAAGTTCAATCAAATCAGCAGACCAGAGTAGGGTAAGAATACTGGTTCTGGCTCACTTTTCCCCATGTAAATGAATGGGGGATTTTCAGCGATTCCCTTTTTTTTCCCCTAAAAATAAACCCCCTTTTTATCCCAAGGTATATTTATTTGTCTCCCCTTTTAACTTGGAGGTTGAACCTCATTGAATTGAACACCTGGGGGTTGAACAGCTCACTCATTGAACCTATAAAGATTTGTTCATTCTCAAATTCCTTCAATAGTTTAATTTTCTTTGCACAATAATCCCCATCTAAAATATTGACAAACAAAACATTTGAATCTTGAAATTTTTGAAGATACCCCTTTTGTGTCATTACGAAATGATAAACTTCTCTTAATGCTCTTGTTTGACCACCTCCTGAGCCACAGGTTATTTTTTTGTTAAGCCCCACCCACTTTTCTTTAAGCCCCGCCCACTTTTGCTAAGCTCCGCCCACTTTTCATGAGGTATTTTTTTCTAAGCCACGCCCACTTTTCTAAGCCCCGCCCACTTTGCTAAGCTCCGCCCACTTTTCATGAGGTATTTTTCTAAGCCACGCCCACTTTTTCTAAGCCCCGCCCACTTTTGCTAAGCTCCGCCCACTTTTCATGAGGTATTTTTTCTCAGCCACGCCCACTTTTCCTAAGCCCCGCCCACTTTTGCTAAGCTCCGCCCACTTTTCATAAGGTATTTTTCTAAGCCACGCCCACTTTTCCTAAGCCCCGCCTACTTTTGCTAAGCCCCGCCCACTCTTACATCATTTCCAGTTCATCTCTGACTCAAAGAAATCACTAGAAAATTACAGGATGTTATGGTTTTGAAAAATTTCCCAATGAAGGCTTGCCTAGGCTTGCCCAGGGAATTTCCAAAGGAAACCACACCCACCAGTCTTTCTCTGTAAAAGCTTCAAACCCAGGCTCCATTTTAAACATTTGTTTTTGCTGGCAATGGTGTGCTGTGTGCTTGTTTGGAACTCTCTATCTTGTATGGAACTAAACCTTCAAGTTGATGAACTGGATTCAAACCTCTTATCTGTTGAGGTAAGATTTTTATTTTCCTATTTTCAAACTTTGATTGAAGCATACTCATTTAATAATTAAATAACTTAATTAATACATTATTATTTTCTCTCACAGGAAATTGTATCTGAAATACAAAATGAAAATACTGCTTTTGCTACAACTTGGGGGGAAATTGTTGGCTTGGTTGAAGACCTTATGAGCGACCAAGACCTTGAGTGGGATGACTTTGGTGTTCCTTGGAACTCTCTGTCTTGTATGGAACTAAACCTTCAAGTTGATGAACTGGATTCAAACCTCTTATCTGTTGAGGTAAGATTTTTATTTTCCTATTTTCAAACTTTGATTGAAGCATACTCATTTAATAATTAAATAACTTAATTAATACATTATTATTTTCTCTCACAGGAAATTGTGTCTGAAATACGAAATGAAAATACTGCTTTTGCTACAACTTGGGGCGAAATTGTTGGCTTGGTTGAAGACCTTATGAGCGACCAAGACCCACAGAACGAGTTCGTCCTTGATGACCCAACCAAAGAGTTATACCTTGGAGACCAGCAAAATCCTGAAAAAGAGTTTTACAGCAATAGTACTCATTGTGAGTTATCAAGACAATACCCACTGAACAAGTTATACGTTGATGAGCCAGAATACAAGTTTTACCTTGGAGACTCACAAATTTTGAAAAAATCAGTAAATGAGTTCTGCCTTGATGGTTTAAATAACTACCTTGGAGACTCAGGAAAAGGGTTCTGCCAAGATGGTTCTAAATATGGGAACTACCTTGGAGACTCACAAATTTTGAAAAAAATCAGTAAATGAGTTCTGCCTTGATGGTTTAAATAACTACCTTGGAGACTTGGAAAGTTGGGGTTATTTTGAAGACTTGAAATGCTACCACTCTTTGGGATTTAAACCTATCAAGAAAGTTCTTACTCCCTCTTTCTATGTCATCAAACCTGAAAGCCTTAAAAGACAGAATTTGAAGAAGAGAAAAAAAAAAAAAAAAAAAAACGTAAAATATATATATATATATATATATATATATAGGTGGAAATCTCATTTTGAAAAAGACTGTGTTGGGTGAGGATTGAGTTGGGGTTGAGATTTTGAATGTGAGGGTTGGGGTTGAGATTTTGAATGTGAGGGTTGGGACACACACACACATACACATCAACAAACAAAAGTTAAGCCTTGACTATTCAGTTGAGGATTCTGTGTTTGGGGTTCACAGATGTAAGAACGTCCACCCCTTGACACACATTATATACTGTTATACACCTCGGACTTGGCCCTCGAGTGTCCACAACGGTGTATAGTAGGAGGGAGTGAAGCGCCAACCTATTGCTCCCATTGCACACACACACACACACACACACACACACACACACACACACACAAACAAAAGTTAAGCCTTGACTATTCAGTTGAGGATTCTGTGTTTGGGGTTCACAGATCTAAGAACGTCCACCCCTTGACACACATTATATACTTGTACACCTCGGACTTGGCCCTCGAGTGTCCACAAAGGTGTATTATCTGCTTAGTTTTGTCTTTTGTAATTCCTGTGAATAAAATGAACCTAAAATCTCTTCCCCTTCCAAATCATATATTTTATAAGTCCAAGGAACTGTATCTATTACATCAACAATTTTAAAAAGTTCTTTCGTCCATCGTTCAGTAAAACCCTTTTCAAAATGAGATTTCCACCTATATATTCTTACGATATCACCAACTTTGAACTTAGGTTTTCTGACATTAATCTCTTTTTCATATTTTAATTTTGTAAATGTTTCTGATGGTTTCATATTTGTTGACGTGTGAATCGTGTCATTATACTTATCCACAATATCCTGAATAAAAGATGACCATTGTTGTGAACCGAGTTGTGTGAATTTTTTATATAGTCTCTCTTTTAAGGTACGATTAAAAAGTTCAACAACAACTGCCTTCCCTTCATTAAAGGTACTGTATAATGTAATACTGTTATTTTTTAGAAAATTCATAAATGTCTTGTTATAAAACTCTCTACCCTCATCAGTCCACAATTTTTTAGGTTTTCTCTTACTTTTATTAAATATCTGTTGAAAAGCTAACATAAGAGTATTACCTGTTTTGTTTTTTAAAGGGACAACCCACGCATATCTACTCCTCAAATCAATAACGGTTAAAGCATACTTGTACCCCTTATCATTATTGAGTTCAATCAAATCAGCAGACCAGATATAATCAACTTCCTTGGAATAAACTTTCCTTCTCTGAAACTTTGTGAATATTGGTTTATGTAATTCATCAGCTAATTGCTCTTCAGTCTTAATGGTATCATTAGAGCCTAGAAGTTTTTTTGAATTTCCAAGTCCAAGTTTCAATTTAGCACTAATCATCTTCTTCACGATGAACCTATCAACTTTTTCTCTCAAGGTTGGATTTTGTATCAGAGACAAATTATACAACATTTCTCTATCGGCTTCATGCTTTTCTTCCAACGTTGTGGTATTCCCATAATCAATATCGTGTCTCATGCACACTTCATCAACTCTATTGATTGGTTTACTCCAGGATTTAGGATTGTCTGCCTCATCTAATCTTTTATCCAAGTTTGTGCCTGGACCACAGAAAGAATACCCTGGAAGATGTAATTCCCCTGGTATTCCAGTAGTTGTAAATTTACTTCCTGATAAAAACTTTTGTATATCTCCTCCGAGTTTGTGTTTGGAGATAAATTGATTTTTTTTTGAACCACACACCGAACATATACCTTTTTGTATAACCCTGTTATTTTTACTTTTAATGTATGAAATATTTTTAGTATTAGTTTTCTTTTTACATTTGAGACAATAACTCATTTATTTATGAGAAAAATTCCTGCAGAGTGCAAAAACCTTTTTAGTTTCCAACATGCACATTTGAATCTTAATTTTTAAAACATAAAGAATCCTTAGAAATGCCTTCACTCTCTCCTCCATTTATTTAAGAAAAAACTTGAATTAAAATGAATAGCTTGACAATGTCAATAGTCTTGAAGAAAATATTGCAAATAGACTTGTCAATTCTTTGTTTTCCTCCTCGGTGGGTTGAGTTATTTTCTGTAATACCACCAATCTTTTTTGAATCTCACTGGTTTCCATATTTTGATATTTATTCATTCTCTCTCTTTCCTCCCTCTCTCTCTTCTCTTTTTCCTCCTTCTCTTTCTTCTCCCTCTCTCTTCTCTCTTTCCTCCTTCTCTCTCTTCTCCTTTTCCTCCTTCTCCTTTTCCTCCTCTTCCCTCTCTTCTTCAACTCCTTCCTCATCCCTGACTATCTTTGAATCGTTTACACCCCATAGAATATTATACATATATTCATCAGGATTTCTTGTTATTCCTGTATCCAAAATAATTTTTTTTACAACAGGAAACCAACAAACTTTCTTTTGAATTTCTAAAAGAGCCTTACCTTTTCTTAACCTTATAATTTTTTCATTATTTAACATTCTAATTAAATCTAAAGTTGTCGGTTTATCAACATCAGCATAATGCCAATCTTTTATTGAAAATACCTCATTCTTATGTTGTAGAACATATTTATTAAAATACCGAATACCCTTTTCTTGAAGGTATGCTTGGACACAGAAATGATAATTTTCTTGAAGCCTTCTTGCTGTCATTTATGTATTAGAAATATATGTTAGAATAATATTATGGCACGAAACACCTCCCCATCTTCCCATAGTTAAATCATTTTGTATTTCCTTACTTATTATATATAATCCTGTTTTTCTGTTTTCATGAGATAAACAAGGGCAAAACCATTATTATATTTACCCTTATTAAATTCTTTTATTTGTTGTTTACTAATCGTGGCTCCACAAAACTCATTCTCGATACCAAGTGCATAATATTCTTCCTTACGAGACTGATTTAATTGTTCCAGGTCTTCGAGGTTAATTTTAAATGACCAATTATACCCTAAATCATTCATATCATACCCCCATTGTTCTATTCTCATACAAACGATACGCCCTTCTTTATAAAAATTTATTTTAATTCGAACTGTGAATTCTGTATGACCTGGAGATAATATCAACACTTCTGTATCTTTGGAATACACAGCCGTTTTATTTAAGTATATATATTGTGATAAATCGCTTAATCTCACCAAGTCATTCGCGTCAGTCGGGCTTGGATAATTTTTTAATTTATAAGCATTTTTCATGTTAATATTTTTGTTTATATTATATTTATGTCGTTCAGCCTGTGCCTTTGTATAATAATTTGATAAATCAATATCCAGTTCTTGAGATACACCAAAGATAGAACCATCTTTACCAACATAAGTCATTTATATTAGATTAAAAATAATATCATAAAATTTTTTATTTTTGTTGAGTTGAAATAACACATATAGACATAATTGACCACAACACTTGGAATTTAATTCTTGGACTTGAAATGTTTGATAAACACCATTCTGTAAGAATTTTATGACTTCAACAGGTGGTGGAAGACCAAAACTATCAAAATAATATTTGTCTTGACTATTAAAAATACAAACCCAATGAGAACCGTTCCCATCATTATCTTCTAAGTTCATAATAATATTCTTTGTATGTTTCGGCACATTTGTTAATTCATCTCTCATACAAATAACCACATTATGAATTTTTAATTTCTTACAATATTTGGCAAGTTGTAAATTTGATGTTGTATTCTTTCCAAATTCTTTCAACCACTCATCAATGCTCATTTATTTATTAGAAAGATATAATCCATTACCTCTTTTCGTTAATTTTACACCTGCTTGTGCTATAGAAGAAAGCATATCTCCAACTAACAATCTCGCTTTATCAGGCAGACCTTCAAGTTTTTCAGCAAAATCTACAATTACACCACTTCCACTAATTTGTTTCTCCAACTCTTTGTTATGTCTTTCCAATTCTTTTTGAGCCTGGAGTTGAGCCTTCCTTTCGTTGGCAGTTTTCACCGCTGTTGAAATACCACCCGTCAATGCTCCAACCGCACTTAAACCAGCAAATAAAGGAATTAGAAATGGGAGAAATCCTCCACTCGTCTCTCTTATTAAATATTTTTTCAACATTGGTTTTGTCATTTTAATTTTAAGTGAGCCAGTGTCATTCAAGATTTTAACCTGTTCTCTTGTGAGCAAAACATCAATTCTTACTGCTCCTTTTCTCTGAATCGTATTAACGTTAATCGTACAAGGGTTTTGATTTTGAACACAAGATGATAGTTTATGAAGATTGATTTGATTAACATATACCCCAGTTGGTACTTTGCCACTCATTTATTTAACAAAAAATTATGTGAGACTAATCATCACACCATTATCTGTATTAATCTGCAATTCTGTTTCTTCCAAAAGCAAACAATATGTATCAACTTCTTCACTCTCTCCTCTTTCAATGTATAGGGAAGTATCCACTCGATTAGACTTTATAGTTTCCTTTTGAGCGCTCAGGTCAAACGCATAGATTGTATACAAACTTTTAAATGCTGTCATATCCAAAATAGGTTCTTTATTTCCATTACTTTCACACACCTTTTGGTAAGACTTGTATGCTTCAGCAAAATCATTTTTTTGCCAATTAATTTCCAATCTATCTCGTGGATAAAATGTTCCATCTAGAGAAACGCGAAGTTGTTTCACCTTAGCATTATCACTCAATGCATTATTCTTATCAGTCGCAGTATCACCATCTGGCTTTTTAAAAATCATCCACAGATATCGTGGCTTTCCTTCCAGAACACCCAAATTCCACGTGTAAGTAGTTTGGTTGAGTTTAACGTGTTGACATCTTCTTTTGAGGTATGATACACTGAGTGGTTTCTTTGAGTTAAGTCTTCGATTCAACATCTCTTCTGTTTTAAGATTAGGAGTATATTCACTGATATACCAACTCATCTCCTCAATTACAAATTTATTCTGTTCACCAAAAGCACTACCAACACCAAAAAGCAATCTATTTTCATTATCATTCCTTTGTAGTTGAAATCTAATTTTAAGACCATACAGAACTTTATCATAATCACAAAATCCAAATATACCTTTAAGAGGAACTGCCACAGTAAAACTATTTTCTGCTTTTGTATCATCATTATACATTCCTTTCCTTTGAATATATCCAGGGTCTGTGTTTGTTCCCGTTGACATATCAGGAATAAAACCTTCGACAGACCCCTTTCCCATTCTATCACTGAATGTATAGAGTGTAAATTTCATCATTTCAGATACAGCAGAGACATAATCAACCGCTTCAACTTCTTGTGTTCCAATATACAATCGCACACTATCAAACATTTTCCAGAAGAAATCATTTACAAGTGTAGCGTTTGTGTTATTCCCAGCCTTAGTGAATTTAAATTTACACAACAAGAAACTTTCGGAGAGATTCAAATAGGTTTGTTGATTATTTATTTCAAAACTTTTTGTACCATTTGTATTCCAGTCTGTTCCAGTTATTGCATTTACCTTGAAGTAATCTTCTTTTGTATTGGAGTTTGAGATAATAATAGTATCCTCCAAATCGTAGATACCACCAATTGCTTACATTCTTGTCTTTATTTGGGATAAAGATCTTACAACGTTTGAAACCCCGACCCAAGTATTTGAATTCTTCTCTGTCGTTCTTGGGGGACAACTGAGTTTTACCTTTCTTAATTTCTTTTATTGCTTGTAATTTATGAGATTCCTTCTGAGCATCTTTTATACTCTTTACAGCACCTGCTACATTTCCCACAGCAGAAGCAGTTGAACCAATTAGGTCTTTATGTTTAAGAATAGTTGAACCAATACCCATGAGAGTATCAATTATCCCATCTCCTCTAAATTGATGTCCGACACCCCTTTGTCTCTTAGGTTTATAGTATCCTCTACCAAGATACATACCTTCACCCTTGTAGTACGGGAAAGGAACATCCCATCCCCTGTAATTATTTTATATTTTCCCAACTCGTGTTTCCTCACAATAACCATCGTATTTATTTATTGGAAAACTTCACGTAGGTGAATTCTGATGGATATAACTTCTCCATTAAAAGAAATCACCACGATTATCTTGGTCGGTTATCCTAAAATTTACTCTGTGTATGCTTTTTCCTGACACAGCTAGATAAACCAAATTTTTAGGTTCCATATTGAATTTATAAACAATTGAGGTTGAGTTTGCGCTGAATGAAAATATTGTATTTGTTTTTTCCATCATTATAAGCACCATCAATCAAATCACAGTGAATTAACACCGAATTTATTCCTGAGGATATTTGAATGACATTATCACTGTAAAACGTCCCATTAGTTTCAATCTTTTTTGAGGAGAAACCCAATAACTCTCTAAATGAATTATCAATTGTGAAATCAACCTTGTAGTTATTTTTAACTTTAATCGTTGATTTTGAAGTATGTTTTTGAATGTTTATAACAATATTTTTTGGTTCATCACCCTGTTCTTTCATAAGACGAGCAATTTCGGAAGATATTTGAGAAATCTCGTATGCTCCGGGTGAGACTGTTATCGTTTTGTATCCACTTCCCGGATTATAACTAAACTTGTCATTTTTCTCGGTTATATTAAATAAGGTATTATAAGTTTCCATGGACAATAAAGATGCCTCATATTCTTTTGTTGTGTCAAGTTGTAGTGGGTATGGGAATGAAGATGTGTGGTCGCTTGTTGTGAAATTAAAACTCAGGATTGTGCTTCTCATCTTATTTAATATGAGATAAAATGTCTTTATATTGAGATTTATTAATTATTTTCATGTTCATCAACTGGTCTAAAATGGCTGATGCTTCATTAAAACAATTGTTATTTCCAGCCTTCTTACTGCCTAACAACAATAACAGTCTATTAACTAATTGCGATGGGTCATTTGGAAGAAAACTAATACCTGAACCAAGGATACTTAAAGCCTGAATAATGTGTTTCTCCTTCTCATTCTTCCTACTTTTACCAGAAAGAATAACCTTATAATTTAGAGTGTTCAGCAAATCAATATATACTCTATCATCATTATTTTCCATATCCAATGGTTTATCAATATACTTTGATTCATCCCTCACAGTTGAACCTTGTCTTCCATCTTTTGTGAGAAGAAACATTAATCTCGGAGTTAGTTTAACAGGGGGTTGAGCAGAACTTAAGAACCTTAATTCATCATTAAATATCAATACCTTTTCTTGAACAAGATGAAATATTGCTGGTTGTTCTGTTGGAATGAGTCCTGCTTTGGTTTTTGAATCCGCTGAATATTCATTGTTTTGAACAGCATTCACAATATAATCAGGGGGTTGATTAATCTCTTCCAGTTGTTGAAATAAACCTTCATCATATTATAATTCTCCAATATGCTCTAATTCTTCCTCCGTCATTTGACTGAAATCTTTTAACATTTGGAGCTTTCTGGGAGTATATTCTACTGTGGGAACTGTGGAAACATCTTTCATTTTTTCTTGGGAAGTTTTTAAAAGTGGTTTAAAAAATTTCTCGTTTTCTTTCAAATACTTCTTCACCCGTTAGTTTCTGTCTGCGTTTCTTCTTTATGTCTTCCTGCTGTTTTACAACTTTTGAAACCAACTCTTGATGTTCCTTAAATCTTCTTGCTCTTTCTTTTGTATCCATTTATTTATTGTAAAATATCATTTAATGAATTGTAAAGATTAACAGGGAAATTTTCCTTTTCTTCATCATTCAAGTAGATGTGTTCAAATAAATCCTTTTCTTTAAATATTTCATCAAATTCTTTATTAACATTAATGCGAGTTGTAATTTCTTCTTCACTAATCCTTGCATCTCTGCTTTTCATACGTTTGCGTTGAGTTTCTTCATCAACATCAAAACCGAATGATAAAATCTTCACTCCACTCAGATGTTTAATAATTTGTCTCGTTCCTTCTGGATTAGTTTCTAATAACCCAACACCACCAGATTTTAGTTTCCTTAACTCACTCTTACAATGTGAATATTTTGTTGTACCAAGAGAAACCTCCTCAAACATTTGACCTTCATTTCTCAATCACATATGTTCCTCCACTGAAATATAGTGATAATCTTCACCTTTTACTTCTCCAGGTCTTATTGCTCTCGTTGTTGTTGATACAATGCGTATCACGGGGTGTTTTTTCAAGTAAATTTACAATATTCTCATTTGTACTACACAAGAACCTTGATTTATGAAAGTTTTTTCCAGAAGCAGATTTACCCACAAGATTTACAATAATAGTTGTCATTTATATATGTAATTGTTTATAAAACAAAAAATATATCCCTTAATATCTCATCTTGTTTCACAACAATATATTTATATTTTTCAGTCGTGTGCTTCATGTAATCCTCAAATTTCTTTTTACTTCATAATGTAGAACAATTATCTCTCCAAAAATTATTGATATCTATTGAATTTAACTTGAATAAAATAAAAGTATTAGCATTGTTTCTGATGTAACGACGAGGAAGTTGAAAGTACGATTGACTAAGATAAATACAATTACAAGAAGAATGTCTCCCTCTTGTGTAGTCGCTGTCCATTACCGTTTGGTTTCTCTCATTAACACAATCAAAGATAACGAGGTTCTTTTTTGATTTATCCAAATCTTGGGGAGACGGTATATCATCCGTATTATCACGAAGAATACAAGTTATAGGATTTGATTTCTTTTTACATCTCTGTGTATCACAAAATAGTTAAATTATATCTTCAATGTTATAATCATTTAGGTTTTTTTGACGTTTAAATAAACCGATTATATCTTCTTTTTGAAGACCAGCATTAAAACCTTGTGAGAGTAGTTGATACTCTGGTTGAAAACTCGACTTTGTGAAAATTATTAAATTATCATAATCTAAAAAGTTGGGAGTGAGGAGCATTTTTAAAAGTAAGCAGGTTTTTCCACATCCACTTGAACCAACTATGAGATCTTAATGAATTTGGGAGATTTTTATGGTTGTTAAATTTTATCTTATTTTCCCAAATGGGTAAAAAATCATTCATTTATATATTTGGAAAACAGGTTATTTAATTTATTATTGGCTTTTTTAGAAACTCTATATTTTATCCTAAGTTCAGGTTTAATTTCAAGATAATCCATTATTTTATTTATACAATATCTTGTGTTGATATTTCCCTGAAAATTACATCCATGAATAATATATAACAACAATCCTTTGAACATTTCTCTTATACGTTCAGTTTCTTCCCTTGTAAGGAAAGGTGTGTTATCACCCTCATACTTTACATTCATTTCTCTAATCAATCTTGTAAAGTAATTCATTTTTGGTGTAAATCTAAAAGAATTATTTTCCTTTTTATATTTTTTTATCATTAATTAGAAGATAATCACAGAATATACATTGTTTATAAGCTTTAGACTCTGTGTTTAAACCCCGTCTTTCACACGCAGGACAATTCTCAAATTTGTCATATGGAGAATCAGGAAAGTCGAGCATATTTATAAAGTAAAACTTTACTTAAACTGAAATTCATCAATACTGTCAGTTGTATATTGGCTCATATTTAATAATATTACCATCGATATCGATATACTTTTTTTCATTATCAGATTCAACGACAACATTTTTTATATTAAAGGTAATTTTAAAATGATCGTTAACTACTATTGAACAAAATGTCATTTCACCTGATATATTAACATCCTTTATTTCATCAGGATTTACATCTTTAGGGTTGTTGAAAAAAATACAAATTTCTCCTTGCATATTACAGATGGTCTTATCTTTTCTTTCTAAAGCTTCATCCATAAGGTTTTTGTTTTTTGATACTTTTTCTTGTTTCATTGCTTTTTCTAGTTTTGAATATATTACCAGAAGGAGAGGAGAAACTTTTGTTAGAGATACTTTAATTGATGTTCTACCAGGTATACAAAAGCCCTTCCACTGAAGGAAATTGAAGAACTCATATTATTGACCATAATAGTTTTTACCCAAGAGTTGTTATATTTATCTTTGTTCAATTTTACATCCTTGACATATTTCTCAGTATCTTTAACAAATGAAGAGATTGATTGAAACTTGTCTTTTGTGTCTTGAAACATTGTATTTATTAAGTGAAAAAGTTGGAGGATAAAATGGTTTTAAGCACAGATTCACCTATAAATTAAACAATTTTCATCAAGAAAATTTTAGTTTAAGCAAAGTTTTATTATATAAATATGGTGAATACAACGTACTGCGATGTTTGTAATCACAAATATAAACATTATAGAAAACAACTCCGAACCAACAAACACACATTTAATCTATTTAATCAAATATCTCCTCTTGAGTTGGAAAGAAAACATTGTGATATCTGTTCAGAGGATGTTTTGAAGAGTAGTTATAATAAACATCTTCAATCACAAAAACACAAGAAAAATGAGTTTAAAGTAAAGGGAGACTATTATATTGAAAACACTGATGGGGCATTTAAAAATAAGGATTTTTCAATTTGGAGAACCCGGTCCATCATCAATAGCTGAATCAATTGAAATAGTGAAACCCGATGTTGAAAAATTTATTAAAAAAGACATTAAAAGAAATGAAAACTTTAAAGTTTTATATGGGAGTGAAAATGAATATGAAAAGACAAGATGAAGAACATACTCCTTGTATGAGAACAGATCTTCATTTTATAACATCATTTCAAGATTTTTTGAATAGTGGGATTTATGAAGAACTATCAAGACAAGAGGAGGATGTTGATAATACAGTGGTAGGAAGTGGATTCAATATTAAAAAAAAAAATCATCTTTTTAGATATACACATTCTAAAATCAAACCCTCTTAAAGCTTCTTCTTATATTGAATTACCAAAAGAAATAAAACTAAAGAAGGCAGTTGTTAATATTAAGAACAATGATAATAAATGTTTTCTCTGGTGTGTTCTTGCTCACTTTCATCCACCAAAATGTAATTCAGAAAGAGTAAAACAATATATGAAATATGAGAATAACTTGGACATTAAAGATTTTAAATTCCCAATGCCCCGAGCAGATATTCCTAAATTTGAGAAAAAGAATAATCTTTCTATTAATGTATATGGATTAACAGATACAAACAAAGTTCAAATATTAAAAATTTCAAACAACTATAAAAATGAAGAAACACACATTGATCTTTTATATTTTAGTGTTGGAAAGAATTCACATTACACATACATCAATAATTTATCAAGATTAATCTCTTCTCAGGTATTCAGAACAGCAAACAAAATATATCCTTGTAAGCGATGTCTTAATTCATTTCATACAAAAGAACGATTAGAACAACATTCAAAATATTGCAGTAATCATAAATCAGCTGTAATTACAATGCCTAAACCTGGTGAAAAGATTTCTTTTGAAGATTATAATAAATCTATAATACACCCATTTGTGATATACGCTGATTTTGAGTGTATCCTTAAAAATATTAATACTGCTTCTCCTAATCCAAAAGAATCATATACAAATAAATATCAAAAACATATTCCTTGTGGTTTCTGTTATTATATCAAATCATCTGTTGGAGAAAAGTATAACAAACTTGAACATTATCGTGGAAAAAAAAGCTTCACAAGAGTTTGTAAAATGATTAGAAAAGGATTGTACAAGACTCACTAAATTAATGAAAGAAACAAATGAACCGATGAAATTAACCAAAGAAGAAAAATTAGAATTTAGAAAGAACAATATCTGTCATATTTGTGAGGGGGAAATTAAGGAGTCTAAAGTTAGGGATCATTGTCATCTTACTGGTAAATATAGAGGTCCCGCTCATTCCTGTTGTAATCTTAATTATAAATTACCTTCTTTTATTCCAGTCTTTCTTCACAACAGCGCCAACTATGATACACATCTATTTATAAATGAACTTTCAAAAACACCAGGGAATATTTCTGCCATAACAAACACAAGTCAAAAGTATATTTCATTTACAAACATGATATTCACAAAACCTTTAACTCGTATTAGGTTTCTCGATTCTTACAAGATTATGGGAACACCACTCGCCTACCTCGCATCAAATAAAACCTCCACGGAGTGTTTTCCAAATCTTAATTCATTCTTTCCAAAAGAGGAAATTCTCACTAAAGAGGAAATTCAGATTAAAGAGAGAATTCAAAGTAAAGAGGAAATTCTAATTAATGAGGAAATTAATGAAGAAATTCTAACTGAAGATGAAATTCTAATTGTAAAGAAAATTCGAACAATGAATGAAATTCTAACGAAAGAGGAAATTCTGATTAAAGATGAAATTCTGATTAAAGAAGGAATTCTCACGAGAGAGGAAATTCAAAGTAAAGAGAAAATTCTTACATGTAAGGGAATTTATCCTTATGATTATATGGATTCATTTATGAGATTTAAAGAAACACAACTTCCTTCAAAAGAAAGTTTCTATAATAACCTTTATGAAGAAGAGATAAGTGATAAGGAATATAAACACACACAAGAAATGTGGAAAATATTTAAGATAAAGAACC
>NW_028222333.1:32500-47352 GCF_056783735.1 Eptatretus burgeri
GAGAGAGAGAGAGAGAGAGAGAGAGAGAGAGAGAGAGAGAGAGAGAGAGGCAGAGAGAGAGAGGCAGAGAGAGAGAGAGGCAGAGAGAGAGAGAGAGAGAGAGAGAGAGAGAGGCAGAGAGAGAGAGAGAGAGAGGCAGAGAGAGAGAGAGAGAGGCAGAGAGAGAGAGAGAGAGAGGCAGAGAGAGAGAGAGAGAGAGAGAGGGAGAGAGAGAGAGAGAGGCAGAGAGAGAGAGAGAGGCAGAGAGAGAGAGAGAGAGAGAGAGAGAGAGAGAGGCAGAGAGAGAGAGAGAGAGAGAGAGAGAGAGGCAGAGAGAGAGAGAGAGAGAGGCAGAGAGAGAGAGAGAGAGAGGCAGAGAGAGAGAGAGAGAGAGAGAGAGAGAGAGAGGCAGAGAGAGAGAGAGAGAGAGAGAGAGAGAGACAGAGACAGAGAGAGAGAGAGAGGCAGAGAGAGAGAGAGAGGCAGAGAGAGAGGCAGAGAGAGAGGCAGAGAGAGAGAGAGGCAGAGAGAGAGAGGCAGAGAGAGAGAGAGGCAGAGAGAGAGAGAGGCAGAGAGAGAGAGAGGCAGAGAGAGAGAGAGGCAGAGAGAGAGAGAGAGAGAGAGAGAGAGGCAGAGAGAGAGGCAGAGAGAGAGAGAGAGAGAGAGAGAGGCAGAGAGAGAGAGGCAGAGAGAGAGAGAGAGAGAGAGAGAGAGAGGCAGAGGCAGAGGCAGAGAGAGAGAGAGGCAGAGAGAGAGAGGCAGAGAGAGAGAGGCAGAGAGAGAGAGAGGCAGAGAGAGAGAGGCAGAGAGAGAGAGGGAGAGAGAGAGGCAGAGAGAGAGGCAGAGAGAGAGGCAGAGAGAGAGAGAGGCAGAGAGAGAGAGAGGCAGAGAGAGAGAGGCAGGGAGAGAGAGGCAGACAGAGAGAGAGAGGCAGACAGAGAGAGAGGCAGACAGAGAGAGAGGCAGACAGAGAGAGAGGCAGAGAGAGAGAGAGAGAGAGAGAGAGAGAGAGAGAGAGGCAGAGAGAGAGGCAGAGAGAGCGAGAGAGAGAGAGAGAGAGAGAGAGAGAGGCAGAGAGAGAGAGAGAGAGAGAGAGAGAGGCAGAGAGAGAGAGAGAGAGAGAGGCAGAGGCAGAGGCAGAGAGAGAGAGAGGCAGAGAGAGAGAGGCAGAGAGAGAGAGGCAGAGAGAGAGAGGCAGAGAGAGAGGCAGAGAGAGAGAGGCAGAGAGAGAGAGGCAGAGAGAGAGGCAGAGAGAGAGAGAGGCAGAGAGAGAGAGAGAGGCAGAGAGAGAGAGAGGCAGAGAGAGAGAGAGAGAGAGAGAGAGAGAGGCAGAGAGAGAGAGGCAGAGAGAGAGAGAGAGAGGCAGAGAGAGAGAGAGAGAGGCAGAGAGAGAGAGAGAGAGAGAGAGAGAGAGAGAGAGGCAGAGAGAGAGAGAGAGAGAGAGAGAGAGAGAGAGAGAGGCAGAGAGAGAGAGAGAGAGAGAGGCAGAGGCAGAGAGAGAGAGAGGCAGAGAGAGAGAGGCAGAGAGAGAGAGGCAGAGAGAGAGAGGCAGAGAGAGGCAGAGAGAGAGGCAGAGAGAGAGAGAGAGGCAGAGAGAGAGGCAGAGAGAGAGAGAGGCAGAGAGAGAGAGAGGCAGAGAGAGAGAGAGGCAGAGAGAGAGAGAGAGGCAGAGAGAGAGAGAGAGAGAGAGAGAGAGAGAGAGAGAGAGGCAGAGAGAGAGAGAGAGAGAGAGAGAGGCAGAGAGAGAGAGAGAGAGAGGCAGAGAGAGAGAGAGAGAGAGGCAGAGAGAGAGAGAGAGAGGCAGAGAGAGAGAGAGAGAGGCAGAGAGAGAGAGAGAGAGGCAGAGAGAGAGAGGCAGAGAGAGAGGTAGAGAGAGGCAGAGAGAGAGGTAGAGAGAGGCAGAGAGAGAGAGAGAGAGAGAGAGGCAGAGAGAGAGAGGCAGAGAGAGAGGCAGAGAGAGAGGCAGAGAGAGAGGCAGAGAGAGAGACAGAGAGAGAGAGAGAGAGGCAGAGAGAGAGAGAGAGAGGCAGAGAGAGAGAGAGAGAGGCAGAGAGAGAGAGAGAGAGGCAGAGAGAGAGAGAGAGGCAGAGAGAGAGAGAGAGGCAGAGAGAGAGAGAGAGGCAGAGAGAGAGAGAGAGGCAGAGAGAGAGAGAGAGGCAGAGAGAGAGAGAGAGGCAGAGAGAGAGAGAGAGGCAGAGAGAGAGAGAGGCAGAGAGAGAGAGAGAGAGGCAGAGAGAGAGAGAGAGGCAGAGAGAGAGAGAGAGGCAGAAAGGCAGACAGAGAGAGAGGCAGAGACAGAGAGAGACAGAGACAGAGAGAGAGGCAGAGACAGAGAGAGAGGCAGAGACAGAGAGAGAGGCAGAGACAGAGAGAGAGGCAGAGACAGAGAGAGAGGCAGAGACAGAGAGAGAGGCAGAGACAGAGAGAGAGGCAGAGACAGAGAGAGAGGCAGAGACACAGAGACAGGCAGAGAGAGAGAAAGAGGCAGGGAGAGAGAGAGAGGCAGAGAGAGAGAGAGAGGCAGAGAGAGAGAGAGACAGAGACAGAGAGAGAGGCAGAGACAGAGAGAGAGGCAGAGACAGAGAGAGAGGCAGAGACAGAGAGAGAGGCAGAGACAGAGAGAGAGGCAGAGACAGAGAGAGAGGCAGAGACAGAGAGAGAGGCAGAGACAGAGAGAGAGGCAGAGACAGACAGAGAGGCAGAGAGAGACAGAGAGGCAGAGACAGAGAGAGAGGCAGAGAGAGACAGAGAGGCAGAGAGAGACAGAGAGGCAGAGACAGACAGAGAGGCAGAGACAGACAGAGAGGCAGAGACAGACAGAGAGGCAGAGACAGACAGAGAGGCAGAGACAGACAGAGAGGCAGAGACAGACAGAGAGGCAGAGACAGACAGAGAGGCAGAGAGAGACAGAGAGGCAGAGACAGACAGAGAGGCAGAGACAGACAGAGAGGCAGAGACAGAGAGAGAGGCAGAGACAGAGAGAGAGGCAGAGACAGACAGAGAGGCAGAGACAGACAGAGAGGCAGAGACAGACAGAGAGGCAGAGACAGACAGAGAGGCAGAGACAGACAGAGAGGCAGAGACAGACAGAGAGGCAGAGACAGACAGAGAGGCAGAGACAGACAGAGAGGCAGAGACAGACAGAGAGGCAGAGACAGACAGAGAGGCAGAGACAGACAGAGAGGCAGAGACAGACAGAGAGGCAGAGACAGACAGAGAGGCAGAGACAGACAGAGAGGCAGAGACAGACAGAGAGGCAGAGACAGACAGAGAGGCAGAGACAGACAGAGAGGCAGAGACAGACAGAGAGGCAGAGACAGACAGAGAGGCAGAGACAGAGAGAGAGGCAGAGACAGACAGAGAGGCAGAGACAGACAGAGAGGCAGAGACAGACAGAGAGGCAGAGACAGACAGAGAGGCAGAGACAGACAGAGAGGCAGAGACAGACAGAGAGGCAGAGACAGACAGAGAGGCAGAGACAGACAGAGAGGCAGAGACAGACAGAGAGGCAGAGACAGACAGAGAGGCAGAGACAGACAGAGAGGCAGAGACAGACAGAGAGGCAGAGACAGACAGAGAGGCAGAGACAGACAGAGAGGCAGAGACAGACAGAGAGGCAGAGACAGACAGAGAGGCAGAGACAGACAGAGAGGCAGAGACAGACAGAGAGGCAGAGACAGACAGAGAGGCAGAGACAGACAGAGAGGCAGAGACAGACAGAGAGGCAGAGACAGACAGAGAGGCAGAGACAGACAGAGAGGCAGAGACAGACAGAGAGGCAGAGACAGACAGAGAGGCAGAGACAGACAGAGAGGCAGAGACAGACAGAGAGGCAGAGACAGACAGAGAGGCAGAGACAGACAGAGAGGCAGAGACAGACAGAGAGGCAGAGACAGACAGAGAGGCAGAGACAGACAGAGAGGCAGAGACAGACAGAGAGGCAGAGACAGACAGAGAGGCAGAGACAGACAGAGAGGCAGAGACAGACAGAGAGGCAGAGACAGACAGAGAGGCAGAGACAGACAGAGAGGCAGAGACAGACAGAGAGGCAGAGACAGACAGAGAGGCAGAGACAGACAGAGAGGCAGAGACAGACAGAGAGGCAGAGACAGACAGAGAGGCAGAGACAGACAGAGAGGCAGAGACAGACAGAGAGGCAGAGACAGACAGAGAGGCAGAGACAGACAGAGAGGCAGAGACAGACAGAGAGGCAGAGACAGACAGAGAGGCAGAGACAGACAGAGAGGCAGAGACAGACAGAGAGGCAGAGACAGACAGAGAGGCAGAGACAGACAGAGAGGCAGAGACAGACAGAGAGGCAGAGACAGACAGAGAGGCAGAGACAGACAGAGAGGCAGAGACAGACAGAGAGGCAGAGACAGACAGAGAGGCAGAGACAGACAGAGAGGCAGAGACAGACAGAGAGGCAGAGACAGACAGAGAGGCAGAGACAGACAGAGAGGCAGAGACAGACAGAGAGGCAGAGACAGACAGAGAGGCAGAGACAGACAGAGAGGCAGAGACAGACAGAGAGGCAGAGACAGACAGAGAGGCAGAGACAGACAGAGAGGCAGAGACAGACAGAGAGGCAGAGACAGACAGAGAGGCAGAGACAGACAGAGAGGCAGAGACAGACAGAGAGGCAGAGACAGACAGAGAGGCAGAGACAGACAGAGAGGCAGAGACAGACAGAGAGGCAGAGACAGACAGAGAGGCAGAGACAGACAGAGAGGCAGAGACAGACAGAGAGGCAGAGACAGACAGAGAGGCAGAGACAGACAGAGAGGCAGAGACAGACAGAGAGGCAGAGACAGACAGAGAGGCAGAGACAGACAGAGAGGCAGAGACAGACAGAGAGGCAGAGACAGACAGAGAGGCAGAGACAGACAGAGAGGCAGAGACAGACAGAGAGGCAGAGACAGACAGAGAGGCAGAGACAGACAGAGAGGCAGAGACAGACAGAGAGGCAGAGACAGACAGAGAGGCAGAGACAGACAGAGACAGACAGAGAGACAGACAGAGAGACAGACAGAGACAGACAGAGAGGCAGAGACAGACAGAGAGGCAGAGACAGACAGAGAGGCAGAGACAGACAGAGACAGACAGAGACAGACAGAGAGGCAGACAGAGACAGAGCAGAGCAGGTGGGAGGAAAGAGAGACAGGTGGGAGAGAGCAAACAAGGCCAAAGCTGACCTTGCCATGATAGTTAGACCCCCAGGGATCTTTGACTGGTCGAGGGTTAAACATGACCATCAACACCGTGCTGGTGTCCCTGTGAATGCTGATTACCGACTGCAGTACGTACTGTATACAACCCAAAAATCTCGAGTAACTTTCACCCTTGTTTTGGGGGGAATTTCAATAAACAAATTATAAAAACGTTTCAGGGAGATGTGCATTCGCATTAATCTTTAAAAAAACAGCTGCCAATCGTCATGTGAAGGGTGGAAAAAAAATTGGCTCTGTCATTTAGAAAACACGTCAATACGGCAAACGGCTCGGAAATGGGGTGTTATCAAATATATTTTGTTTTGAAACTCACAGAGACAAATTTAACCTTTGTAAAGCACACCTGATTCAATTAACTTCCTGCATCAACGATCGTTCGGAACCTGGGACTCCCTTTCCTGTATTTTGTATAAAACTTGTTTTTCACAAGATCAGACAAGAATGAAACTTCATTTTATATCATTTTATATCCATCAATAGCTTATCGATTGAGCACATGGTCACTCATCATTCGTTTCAAAACGACAGGACGCTGTGCCGTTCGATGCACCAATCGATTAGAGAAGAGATTTTAAACGTATCGATTCACAGATCCTGTGTGAAGTTCTGCACGGATAGAGGACACGAAAAGGAAAACCACAAAGGGTTACCTTGAAATAAATTTTTTTTTAAATGTGGAATTCTAGTGAACAAGCTCGAATGAGCGAAGATCCTCGTCCTCTTAATGATGACATCATAAAAATGAATATGACGTCATTGTGATGTATCAGGTTTGCGATAAATAATTATCTGTGCTAATGCCCGCCTTGATTCCCACAAACAAAATTCAAACAGCTTGCCTAGTTTCGGAGATAATGATATCGGCGATTTCCATTAGCGGCAATATTATGACGTCAACTTTTTTTCTCGGAAGAATTTCCAAAATCGGAGATGGTTACTGCCTGCGCGCGGGCTTTCTGCATATACATGGCAAGTTTCACGAAGATCCGATGAAAACTCTGGGTTGTGAAACAAAAAATGTCAAAAAAATAGGAATGACGTCATAAAAATTGATATGACGTCATAGTGATGTATCATATGTGCGGTTATTCATCTCTGCTAATGCCCTGTTCGATTCCCGCAAACAGAGTTCAAAAAGCTTGCCTAGTTTCGGAGATAATTTTTAGGTGATTTCCATTAGCGGAGATATTTTGACGTCATAACTTTTTTTTCTAGGAGGAATTTCCAAAACCGGAGATGGTTACTGTCTGCGCAGGGTATTTTTACATACATATGCCAAGTTTCAGGAAGTTTCGATGAAAACTGTAGGCTGTGAAACAAACTAGTTTCGGAGATAATAGTATAGGCGATTTCCATTAGCGGCGATATGACGTCAACTTTTTTTCTCGGAAGAATTTCCAAAATCGGAGATGGTTACTGTCTGCGCGGGGTATTTTTACATGTATACACCAAGTTTCAGGAAGTTTTGATGAAAACTGTTGGCTGTGAAACAAAAAAGTGCACAAGAACAACAACGCGAGTAAGATTTAGAGATCCTCCACGAGGATCTAAAAATTAGCAAAACAAGCCGGGAAGCGACGATGGTTCGCGGCCATTATTGAACAATGCCACGAGAGGTACAATTGAGTTAGTGGAAACTTTTGAGGAAGCCCTACCGTAAAAACCTATCTCTTCCGTCAAAATTGAACAAATCAAATCGGATTTTTTTATATGTTGTACTTATGGCCATTACGCACAGCTTCTAGGAAATGAAATTGCGAGAAAAAAAAATCGAGAAAAAATAAAAAATAAATAAAAAGTTCAAGTGGGCGTGGCTCCGCCCACAAGGGGCGTGGGACGCCCATCACACAAAAAGACACAACTGGACCAAGATATCTAGCTTGTATCCAAGTTTCATCAAGATCGCATCAAACGTCACGGAGCTATGCTCTGGAGAGAGTCACAAACAGACAGACAGACACAACGAAAATAGTGGTCACTGCTGGCGCCCACCAACCAATTAATCGATTTTTTGAATCTTTTATGAAGAAAGCAGATCGCACGAAAAGGTGAAAAACAAACTGTGCTCGTAATTTCTCAACAAAGACCGCTGTTGACCGTTTCGCCAGTGTGCAAAACAACCGATCCAGCTGGTTATTTTTGTTGCTCTCAATGAACTTACACTTTCTGCACATTCCTTAATGTTTTGTTCACTCAATATAATTGTCTGAACAGTACAAAATGTTAAGTTTGATGCTTTGCTTAAAGAAATACACTTTGTTATTAAAAAAAAAATCGGTATTTTGTTAACATTCTAAGATTTCACTCCAGATTTCAACACTTATTTAGTCCACGATATCCGATTCTCAAATCAGATATAATATTTTGACAAGGCAAGGCGTGTTTAAATTGGCCAAATCAATATGGCGGCTGAAGACTCCTGTGAAGTGAACTTGGGCTGACTAAGGATAAGCCTTTCATGGAGGTTAAAAAAAATTATTATTATTTATACTTCCATATATTGTGGTGACATGATTTCATGCTTTCAACTGTCTATGAACAATAGTGCATTGCCACTGCTACCAAGTATGGGGGTGCCACTGATGCTGTGCCCCTATTCCCAGTTCACTGGTACTCATTTCACCCACCTCATAAGGATGACAGACTGAGTCAACCCCACCTGGTGTCAACTCAGTGGCTGACAAGGCTTGAACTCAGGACCCTAAGATCCCAAGCCCACAACCCTAACCACAAAGCCAACATCAGGCTTTTCATGGAGGTAAGTCATAATTATCTTCAAAAGAGGTGTTTTAATTAACCCAAACACCCAATTTTCATTCATACGCTTCCTTGGAGTTGCCTTAGTGTACATGCTAAGTTTCAGGCTGCTGGTGTCATGGTTTTGGAGTTGTGGAGGGGACACACACACACACACACACACACACACACACACACACACACACACACACACACACACACACACACACACACACACACACACACACACACACACACACACACACACACACACACACACACACACACACACACACACACACACACACACGTTCAAAGTCATCATTTACTTTTTTAGATTTTCAATTCAAAATCGATTTTTGCAAAACGCAATCGTAATAAAAACTCTGAAACCTCCAGCTGAGTAACGGAGACAGTTTTCACTCCACTGTGCATGTGCAGTATCCCTCCGCAACACACCATGGGCGATGGGTCTCTTGGTGGAGGACGATCAGTCGAAGAACGAGAGTGGCCATTGTATAAAGCGGTACGTACGCAATTTACCTTGCATATTTCTTTATAAACAGAGCTGAAAGGATTAAGGTGTTAAACCTCACGTCATACATATTGAGTGCAAAGAAACCTGTGAGTGCTTCGCCAAGCACATGTCATATCAAGAAGCAGGGACAGAGTATAACTTTGGCGGTGCAGTTGGACATTATTAAAAAGACATGAGCGTGGTGAAAGAACATCGAAAATTGTACGTACACATGGAATCGTTGCATTTACTGTGCCTTCGATTGTTAAACGTTTTCTAAAAACGAAACTCCTACTGTTCCACTCGGAAAACCCACAAGCGCTGAAAAGCTTCCTCAAGCCACAGCTTCCTGTTATATGGAGGTAAAATCCTCAGGCTTGGATGATTGGGTCAGTGAGCCAAGACTACGAAATTGATTTCTGCATGGAAGGTTATCTAAGGGGTGGCAAAACGTATTGGATTATCACACCAGTCTTGCATATGCACTGAATGGGCAGGGGCATTATCTACAGAGTGGCCATAAAGTCCCGATGCACGCAGTTAGAATTTAGTTGGAATTTATCTGTGTGCTTCCCTCCATTCTCTGCACAAATTTGAGTTTTTCTCCATGTTCTTCTGGACATCTTCCATGTTGAGGGTTGGAGGTCATGAAAGCAGCCCCTGACATGTTTTGAGGTCTTCAACTGTCAAGAATCAGCTATCTTCAGCTGTCCTGCAACAAGATGGTGCACCAGCACATTATGTTAGAATCCCACAGTTCGAGAATATTTCGATGACGACGAATTCAGTGGATGATGAATTGGACGTGCATCTCAGATAGTGTGGTCTCCTCGAAGTTCGGACTTAACAACATGTGGAAACTCACTTTGGGGCATTGTGAAAGAGGAAATTTCTCATCTCCGCCTAACCACAGTTGAAAACCTCAAAACAGCTGTCAGGGGCTACTTTTATGAGCTCAAACGCTCAACATGGAAGATGTCCAGAAGAACATGGAGAAAAACTCAAATTTGTGCAGAGAATGGAGGGAAGCACACAGATAAATTCTAACTGTGTGTATAGGGACTTTGTGGCCACTCTGTACAAGGAGCAAAGCTTTGTTTGTGAAATTGTTCTCCTTGTTGTCATTTCCAACGAAGCTGGAGAAGGTTTTTTTTTTTTGTATACCTTGTCGAGGCTCGTATGAGAGCCAACACACAACGCATATCAAGGAGGCATGAGACAGGAGGGGAGGGAGTGGGAAGGACAAAATAGTGGGGAACAGAGACATTTGGAGATCTGTGGAAGGGAGAAGGATGGGACGGGGAACATGGGGAATAGAAGATGGACATTACAGGGACTTTCAGGAAGGAAAGCAGGGAATTTGAAGGAAGTGGGCTTGGGTGGATTATCAGGGTAGAAAAGATCGAGGATTTGGATGGGGGATGATAAGATGGTGGTGAACAGCTGTTTTGAAAGCCTGGAGGGAAGAATGGGAAAGAATAGAGTGAGGGAGTTTATTCCAAAGGCGGGAAAAAAGAGGAATGAAAGAGGGAAGGTGAGCAGTGATTCGTGATTTTGGTAGTTTTACCAGAAGGGGGTTGTTGGCGGACCTTGAGCGCCCTGCAGAAATGTGGTGGGGACAAATCACAGAGAGAGCAGGGGTGGGGGGGGAGGCTGGAGAGGAGACGGTAGAAGACAGAAAGACCACCGACCAACCTGCGGTGATTGAGTGAGAGGCCCAAAGACTCAGCCTCATTGCGGGAGATGCCAATGATCCGAAATGCCTTGGTTTCTACAGCGTGAAGCCGAGAAAGGTGGGAGGCAGGAGCACCAGCCCAGAGGGGAGAGCAGTACTCCATCAGGCTGTGGACAAAAGCTTTGTAAGTGGTCAGGAGCTCAGGTGGGCCGAGGAAGGACCTTGCACGACAGAGGAATCCCAGTCGACGACTGGCTTTGGAGGCGAGGTTTGAAATGTGGCTTTCCCAGGAAAGGTCATGGCAGATAGTGAGACCCAGAAGCTTGAAATAAAGGACTTCTTTCAGAGGATTGTTGAGAAAGTGGATTGGGGGGGGGGGGTTCCAAACGGTCCTTTCGAAGAGACATAGTGAGAGTGTGAGATTTGTCCGGATTGAAAGACATGTTCCACGTGTTGGACCAGTTTGTGATTTTATCCAGATCTGCAGTGAGTGAAGAAGCTGCTGCTTGCCGGTCTGATGGATGACCAATGGTACGGCAGAGGGTGGAGTCATCGGCAAAGAGATATAGAGGATTTTCCAGAGTCGGAGAGATCATTGATGAAAACCAGAAAAAGAACAGGGCCCAGAACGCTACCTTGAGGAACGCCAGCCTGGACAGGAAGAGGGGATGAAAGAACTCCATTTAGGGCCACACGTTGACTGCGACAGGAGCGGAAGTCTGCGAGCCATGAGTGGAGATGGCCTTGGATACCATAGGAAGAGAGTTTGGTGAGCAGGGAAAGGTGCCAGACTGTGTCAAAAGCACGTGATATGTCCAGGGATACGGCTCGGATTTCCTGTCTGGCATTGAGGACCTCCATCCATTTTTGGGAGAGCAGAAGCAGCATATCCAGGGTAGAGTGACCTGGTCTGAAACCAAATTGATGATCGGAAATAAAGCCATGGAGAAGAGGAAGAATTTAATATTTGAAACGATGATGGATTCCATAACCTTGCTGATGATTGGGAGAAGGCCGATTGGTCTGAAGTTGCAGGGATCTGTTTTTGCACCTTTTTTGTGCAGGGCAGTGATGTTTGCTGATTTCCAAGCAGATGGCAGATGGCAGATGGCTTTGAGCAAATGAGAGGGTGAATAGAACAGAGAGAGGGTGAGCAAGAGCAGAAGAGCAGGTTTTGAGGACACGTGGGCTGATGCTGTCTGGACCGGTTGCAGAATCTGAGTCGAGGTTTGACAGCAAACTCTCCACCTTGTCAGGAGAAAAGGATACAGAGTCCAGGGACAGTTGGGTGCGACTGGGTAAGGTGGGTAGAGAAAGTGATGGGTTTAGGACACAAGATTTAGCTGCAAACACCGAGTTTAGACATTCAGCTTTATCACGTGTGGTATCAGCAGTGCGGCCATTTGAGGTAAGGGAAGGGATGGAGGGGGAACATACACTAGAAACAGATTTGATTAGACGCCACCAGGATTTTGAGGAGGGAGAGAGGTTTGAGAGTTCAGACTTGAGATGAGAAAGATGTTGTTTTCTGGCTCTCCTGAGGGTAGATACACACTTGTTCCGAGCTTTATGGAAGGAACTGAGATTGCCCTCAGTTGGATTTGCTTTCCATAAGTCTTTGATGAAGAGAGCAACTCCTCCACCAGGACGAGGCTCAGGTCGGTCAAACCGGAGGAGGGAGTAACCAGGGAGAGATACTTGAGAGTCAGACACGTCTTGGGGGAGGAAAGTTTGAAGTGCAGAGTGCATTCGCTTTCTCTCAAACAGGGCTTAAAATAATGTCATCATAAAAGTATTTTTTTTTTTTTTTTAAAGAATGTGTGTACATGTATCTACACGAACAAATGTCAGTATGTGTATGTGTCAGTGCGTCTCCTCCGTAACTCCAATACTATAAACTCAGCAGCCTAAAACTTTGCATGCATACAAAGAAAACTCCAAGGAAGTGCAAGAGTGAAAATTGGTTGTTTTGGTTAATTAGTTAATTAAAACACCCCTTTTGAAGATAATTAACGGCATTATTTATTTATATCCTTCATCAGGCGATCCTCAGACACCTCGCTCTTTGGGGTCTGAAGGTGTTTCCTGGGTAACTTCGCTGGGGTCTGAAGCCGCCATGTTTTTTGGCCGGCTCAACCATGCCTTCACTTGGAAAAGGACGCAACGATTTCTTCATGATAAAGTTATTTTTTTCACTCTCCTCATTCATATTATCGAATGCCTGTTCATTATAGCTACGAATCGCTGGGTACATCGCTTTTGCAAATGCTCGAGTTTTCAAATTAGGAGCTTGGAGCGATTTTCATGCGTTATATGATAAAATTTTCCACGATCTACTCTGACGGATGAATTAAAGAATATCATCGAAATATTATTTCGGTTTTGAGGATCGGATATCGTCTGGACTAAATCAGTGTCGAAATCTGTTGTGAAATCTGATCATTTAAAGAAATAACGAGTCTTATAACTAACCCAATATAACTGTTTACTTTTCAGCAAGCAAGGTTATTGTCCCCCCTTATCCATACATACACAAGAAAATGTGAAATTTCCAAAACATTAAACTTACCTCTTTCTACTGTTTGGATAAATTTAATGAGTGAACAAAAAATTTAGGAATGTGTCAAAATTAACCAGCTTCATTGAGCTGTATGATTTAATGCATTTACTGCTAGATCTCATACCCTGTCCATCAGAGGGACTGCCTATCCATGATGTCTGCCAGAACTGTGACTATATTTTCAGAGGTTTCGTGAGGTGCTCTGCAGGGTATCAAAGCAAATCTGGTGAAAAACGGACGTTTCAAAATAAAGTTATAACACTTGCGCAGACCCCGAACGATGCACCACGTGACACTTGCATAGATGAGCAGGCAACGTAGCGGATTGTGTGCAATGCTAATTTCATGGACAATTAAACTTTGTAACATCTCCAGGGTTTATCTTTGTTAAACGGCAACTTTTGTGGATAAACGACAAAGTCATTATTTGAACAAATTCATCTTATTTCTTTAACTGCTGCAGGTGCGGTGAAGACCGGCTTTAAAGTTAAAAGGATCTTATATATGCCGGGTGTTGGCTTAATAGTTGGCGTGGTGGGCTTGGAATCCGAGGATCCAGAGTTCAAATCCCCCTTGGCAGTTGAATGACTACTAGGTGGGGTTGACTATGCCTGTCATCCATCTGAGGATGGCAAAATAAGTACCAGCTTGCTGGTATCCTGTGTCTGAGTGGTGACCCATCCAGGATTGTACCCATGAGCCAAGGAGACTGCGAAGGCAGCACCAACGCTCTGCCTAGAGTATGGTCCCAATGGATGGATCCCATAGGGTATGCAGCGACAGCATGGCCAGCTGTTCCAAATCAACCATATAATTGGAGTGCTGAAACCACTTGCCGAACGCCATGAAATTGAAAGCAGTACCACGCCATGTCATTCTGAGGGAATCATTCACTCACTGCGGACGCTTTTGCCATGCCACGTCATCCAGAGCGAGTGGTCCTCCTCTTCCTGCCACCCGTCCTCTCCTCTCTCCTCCCCGCCACCCGTCCTCTCCTCTCTCCTCTCCTCCCCGCCACCCGTCCTCTCCTCTCCTCTCCTCTTTTTTTTTTTTTTTTTTTTTTTTTTTTTTGTATACCTTGGTCGAGGCTCGTATGAGAGCTAACACACAACTCACAGCAAGGAGGCATGAGACAAGAGGGGTGGGAGTGGAAGGGACAAAACATTGGGGAACAGACACAGGTGAACTGTGGAAGGGAGAGGGATGGGGATGGGACGGGGAACATGGCGAGGAGAAGATGGACATTACAGGGACTTTCAGGAAGGAAAGCAGGAGAATTGAAGGAAGTGGGCATGGGTGGATTATCGGGGGTAGAAAAGATCGAGGATTTGGATGGGGGAAGATAAGAGGTGGTGGTGAACAGCTGTTTTGAAAGCCTGAAGGGAAGAATGGGAAAGAATAGAGTGAGGAAGTTTATTCCAAAGGCGGGAAAAAGAGGAATGAAAGAGTGAAGATGAGCAGTGATTCGTGATTTTGGTAGTTTTACCAGAAGGGGGTTGTTGGCGGACCTTGAGCGCCCTGTGGAAATGTGGTTGGGACAAATCGCAGAGAGAGCAGGGGGGCAAGGCTGGAGAGGAGTCGGTAGAAGACAGAAAGACCACCGACCAACCTGCGGTGATTGAGTGAGAGGCCCAAAGACTCAGCTTCATTGCGGGAGATGCCAATGATCTTAAAAGCCCTGGTTTCGACAGCGTGAAGTCGAGAAAGGTGGGAGGCAGGAGCACCAGCCCAGAGGGGAGAGCAGTACTCCATCAGGCTACGGACAAAAGCTTTGTAAGTAGTCAGGAGCTCAAGAGGGCCGAGGAAGGACTTTGCACGACGGAGGATTCCCAGTCGGCGACTGGCTTTTGAGGCAAGGTTGGAAATGTGACTTTCCCAGGAAAGGTCATGGCAGATAGTGAGACCCAGAAGCTTGAAAGAAAAGACTTCTTCCAGAGGATTGTTGAGAAAGTGGATGGGGGGTTTTGTAAACGGTCCTTTCGAAGAGACATAGTGAGAGTGTGAGATTTGTGTGGATTGAAAGACATGTTCCACGTGTTGGACCAGTTTGTGATTTTATCCAGATCTGCAGTGAGCGAAGAAGCTGCTGCTTGCCGGTCTGAGGGATGACAGATGGTACGGCAGAGGGTGGAGTCATCGGCAAAGAGAAATAGA
>NW_028222334.1:0-47080 GCF_056783735.1 Eptatretus burgeri
CCTCCGCAAGGACGAGAGCTGCTTGAATTCCCCGGGTGGTATTTGGTCACACGACGACAGGTCCAGGAGACGAAGATTTTGGCAGAGCATGGAAATAGAGTCCAAGCATTCGTATGTCATCCAATGGCAATTTGCCAGCTCCAGGTGCAGTAGGTGCTCAGCAAACCCACCCAGGAAACTGAAAAGGTACCGTAGGAAGACATTTGGACGGTGTTTCAAAACAAAGCAGTGAGAGACAAGACGAACTTCAAAACCAACTTCCATCAACCCACGTTTGCTGTGGTGGAGACAGAGAAGTGGAGAGGGTTCACCGAAACCCGGGCCGTGGATTATTAACTTTGCATTGAATTACTCACTTTGTGAGGAGTGTAGGACTGAAGCCACCATTGTTTCCGGTCCACGAGAGACTGAGCGAGCGTGTGTTAGTGAGACGAGACTTCAAGGATAGAAGGTCCTCCAAGGATGTCCATCAAATGAAACACCAGTAACCCTTAAAACAACCCAGGTAACCACTAGTGAATCATCAAGGACTTCCAAACACAAACAGACTTGGACAGCCATTTCATTGTTGACGCCATCGTCTGAAACCATTCTGAAGACAAACAATGAGATGATGTGATCTGGAAAAGCAAGTTAGAAAAGAAGAAGAAAAGATTCACGTAACACGTATCCACGTAAAACAGCAAGCTACAGGTGTAAATCCACGTAAAACAGTAAGCTACAGTTGTAAATCCACGTAAAACAGCAAGCTACAGTTGTAAATCCATGTAGAACAGCAAGCAACAGGTGTAAATCCACGTAAAACAGCAAGCTACAGGTGTAAATCCATGTAAAACAGCAAGCTACAGTTGTAAATCCACGTAAAACAGCAAGCTACAGGTGTAAATCCACGTAAAACAGCAAGCTACAGTTGTAAATCCATGTAAAACAGCAAGCTACAGTTGTAAATCCATGTAAAACAGCAAGCTACAGTTGTAAATCCATGTAAAACAGCAAGCTACAGTTGTAAATCCATGTAAAACAGCAAGCAACAGGTGTAAATCCACGTAAAACAGCAAGCTACACATGTAAATCCATGTAAAACAGCAAGCTACAGTTGTAAATCCATGTAAAACAGCAAGCTACAGTTGTAAATCCACGTAAAACAGCAAGCTACAGGTGTAAATCCACGTAAAACAGCAAGCTTCAGGTGTAAATCCATGTAAAACAGCAAGCTTCAGGTGTAAATCCATGTAAAACAGCAAGCTTCAGGTGTAAATCCACGTAAAACAGCAAGCTACAGTTGTAAATCCACGTAAAACAGCAAGCTACAGTTGTAAATCCATGTAAAACAGCAAGCTACAGTTGTAAATCCATGTAGAACAGCAAGCAACAGGTGTAAATCCACGTAAAACAGCAAGCTACAGGTGTAAATCCATGTAAAACAGCAAGCTTCAGGTGTAAATCCATGTAAAACAGCAAGCTTCAGGTGTAAATCCATGTAAAACAGCAAGCTTCAGGTGTAAATCCACGTAAAACAGCAAGCTACAGTTGTAAATCCACGTAAAACAGCAAGCTTCCGTTGTAAATCCACGTAAAACAGCAAGCTTCCGTTGTAAATCCACGTAAAACAGCAAGCTTCCGTTGTAAATCCACGTAAAACAGCAAGCTGCAGGTGTAAATCCACGTAAAACAGCAAGCTACAGTTGTAAATCCACATAAAACAGCAAGCTGCAGGTGTAAATCCACGTAAAACAGCAAGCTGCAGGTGTAAATCAATGTAAAACAGCAAGCTACAGTTGTAAATCCACATAAAACAGCAAGCTGCAGGTGTAAATCCACGTAAAACAGCAAGCTACAGTTGTAAATCCACATAAAACAGCAAGCTACAGGTGTAAATCCATGTAAAACAGCAAGCTACAGTTGTAAATCCACGTAAAACAGCAAGCTTCCGTTGTAAATCCACGTAAAACAGCAAGCTTCCGTTGTAAATCCACGTAAAACAGCAAGCTTCCGTTGTAAATCCACGTAAAACAGCAAGCTTCCGTTGTAAATCCACGTAAAACAGCAAGCTGCAGGTGTAAATCAATGTAAAACAGCAAGCTACAGTTGTAAATCCACATAAAACAGCAAGCTGCAGGTGTAAATCCATGTAAAACAGCAAGCTACAGATGTAAATCCATGTAAAACAGCAAGCTACAGATGTAAATCCATGTAAAACAGCAAGCTACAGGTGTAAATCCACGTAAAACAGCAAGCTGCAGTTGTAAATCCATGTAAAACAGCAAGCTACAGGTATAAATCCATGTAAAACAGCAAGCTGCAGGTGTAAATCCATGTAAAACAGCAAGCTACAGTTGTAAATCCATGTAAAACAGCAAGCTACAGTTGTAAATCCATGTAAAACAGCAAGCTACAGGTGTAAATCCACGTAAAACAGCAAGCTGCAGTTGTAAATCCACGTAAAACAGCAAGCTTCAGGTGTAAATCCAGGTAAAACAGCAAGCTTCAGGTGTAAATCCACGTAAAACAGCAAGCTTCAGGTGTATATCCACGTAAAACAGCAAGCTGCAGGTGTAAATCCACATAAAACAGCAAGCTACAGTTGTAAATCCATGTAAAACAGCAAGCTACAGTTGTAAATCCACGTAAAACAGCAAGCCACAGTTGTAAATCCATGTAAAACAGCAAGCTACAGTTGTAAATCCACGTAAAACAGCAACCGACAGTTGTAAATCCACGTAAAACAGCAAGCTACAGTTGTAAATCCACGTAAAACAGCAAGCTTCAGGTGTAAATCCACGTAAAACAGCAAGCTACAGGTGTAAATCCATGTAAAACAGCAAGCTACAGGTGTAAATCCACGTAAAACAGCAAGCTTCAGGTGTAAATCCACGTAAAACAGCAAGCTACAGTTGTAAATCCATGTAAAACAGCAAGCTACAGGTGTAAATCCACGTAAAACAGCAAGCTACAGATGTAAATCCATGTAAAACAGCAAGCTTCAGGTGTAAATCCACGTAAAACAGCAAGCTACAGTTGTAAATCCACGTAAAACAGCAAGCTACAGTTGTAAATCCACGTAAAACAGCAAGCTTCCGTTGTAAATCCACGTAAAACAGCAAGCTGCAGGTGTAAATCAATGTAAAACAGCAAGCTACAGTTGTAAATCCACGTAAAACAGCAAGCTTCCGTTGTAAATCCACGTAAAACAGCAAGCTGCAGGTGTAAATCAATGTAAAACAGCAAGCTACAGTTGTAAATCCACATAAAACAGCAAGCTGCAGGTGTAAATCCACGTAAAACAGCAAGCTACAGTTGTAAATCCACATAAAACAGCAAGCTACAGTTGTAAATCCATGTAAAACAGCAAGCTACAGTTGTAAATCCATGTAAAACAGCAAGCTTCAGGTGTAAATCCAGGTAAAACAGCAAGCTTCAGGTGTAAATCCAGGTAAAACAGCAAGCTACAGGTGTAAATCCACGTAAAACAGCAAGCTGCAGTTGTAAATCCACGTAAAACAGCAAGCTTCAGGTGTAAATCCAGGTAAAACAGCAAGCTTCAGGTGTAAATCCACGTAAAACAGCAAGCTTCAGGTGTATATCCACGTAAAACAGCAAGCTGCAGGTGTAAATCCACATAAAACAGCAAGCTACAGTTGTAAATCCATGTAAAACAGCAAGCTACAGTTGTAAATCCACATAAAACAGCAAGCTTCAGGTGTAAATCCACATAAAACAGCAAGCTACAGTTGTAAATCCACATAAAACAGCAAGCTACAGTTGTAAATCCACATAAAACAGCAAGCTACAGTTGTAAATCAATGTAAAACAGCAAGCTACAGTTGTAAATCCACATAAAACAGCAAGCTACAGTTGTAAATCCACGTAAAACAGCAAGCTACAGTTGTAAATCCATGTAAAACAGCAAGCTACAGTTGTAAATCCATGTAAAACAGCAAGCTACAGTTGTAAATCCATGTAAAACAGCAAGCTACAGTTGTAAATCCACGTGAAACAGCAAGCCACAGTTGTAAATCCACGTAAAACAGCAAGCTACAGTTGTAAATCCACGTGAAACAGCAAGCTACAGTTGTAAATCCACATAAAACAGCAAGCTACAGTTGTAAATCCATGTAAAACAGCAAGCTACAGTTGTAAATCCACATAAAACAGCAAGCTACAGTTGTAAATCCATGTAAAACAGCAAGCTACAGTTGTAAATCCACATAAAACAGCAAGCTACAGTTGTAAATCCATGTAAAACAGCAAGCTACAGTTGTAAATCCACGTAAAACAGCAAGCTGCAGTTGTAAATCCATGTAAAACAGCAAGCTACAGTTGTAAATCCATGTAAAACAGCAAGCTACAGTTGTAAATCCATGTAAAACAGCAAGCTACAGTTGTAAATCCATGTAAAACAGCAAGCTACAGTTGTAAATCCATGTAAAACAGCAAGCTACAGTTGTAAATCCATGTAAAACAGCAAGCTACAGTTGTAAATCCACGTAAAACAGCAAGCTACAGTTGTAAATCCACGTAAAACAGCAAGCTACAGTTGTAAATCCATGTAAAACAGCAAGCTACAGTTGTAAATCCATGTAAAACAGCAAGCTACAGTTGTAAATCCATGTAAAACAGCAAGCTACAGGTGTAAATCCACGTAAAACAGCAAGCCACAGTTGTAAATCCACGTAAAACAGCAAGCTACAGTTGTAAATCCACGTAAAACAGCAAGCTTCAGGTGTAAATCCACGTAAAACAGCAAGCTACAGTTGTAAATCCATGTAAAACAGCAAGCTACAGTTGTAAATCCATGTAAAACATCAAGCTACAGTTGTAAATCCACGTAAAACAGCAAGCTACAGTTGTAAATCCACGTAAAACAGCAAGCTACAGGTGTAAATCCACGTAAAACAGCAAGCTACAGTTGTAAATCCACGTAAAACAGCAAGCTACAGTTGTACATCCATGTAAAACAGCAAGATACAGTTGTAAATCCATGTAAAACAGCAAGCTACAGTTGTAAATCGATGTAAAACAGCAAGCTACAGGTGTAAATCCACGTAAAACAGCAAGCTACAGTTGTAAATCCATGTAAAACAGCAAGCTACAGGTGTAAATCCACGTAAAACAGCAAGCTACAGTTGTAAATCCATGTAAAACAGCAAGCTACAGTTGTAAATCCATGTAAAACAGCAAGCTACAGTTGTACATCCATGTAAAACAGCAAGATACAGTTGTAAATCCATGTAAAACAGCAAGCTACAGGTGTAAATCCACGTAAAACAGCAAGCTACAGTTGTAAATCCACGTAAAACAGCAAGCTACAGTTGTAAATCCACGTAAAACAGCAAGCTACAGTTGTAAATCCATGTAAAACAGCAAGCTACAGTTGTAAATCCATGTAAAACAGCAAGCTACAGTTGTAAATCCACGTAAAACAGCAAGCTACAGTTGTAAATCCACGTAAAACAGCAAGCCACAGTTGTAAATCCATGTAAAACAGCAAGCTACAGTTGTAAATCCATGTAAAACAGCAAGCTACAGGTGTAAATCCACGTAAAACAGCAAGCTACAGTTGTAAATCCACGTAAAACAGCAAGCTTCAGGTGTAAATCCACGTAAAACAGCAAGCTACAGTTGTAAATCCATGTAAAACAGCAAGCTACAGTTGTAAATCCATGTAAAACAGCAAGCTGCAGTTGTAAATCCATGTAAAACAGCAAGCTACAGGTGTAAATCCACGTAAAACAGCAAGCTACAGATGTAAATCCATGTAAAACAGCAAGCTTCAGGTGTAAATCCATGTAAAACAGCAAGCTTCAGGTGTAAATCCATGTAAAACAGCAAGCTTCAGGTGTAAATCCACGTAAAACAGCAAGCTACAGTTGTAAATCCACATAAAACAGCAAGCTGCAGGTGTAAATCCACGTAAAACAGCAAGCTACAGTTGTAAATCCACATAAAACAGCAAGCTGCAGGTGTAAATCCACGTAAAACAGCAAGCCACAGTTGTAAATCCACGTAAAACAGCAAGCTACAGTTGTAAATCCACGTAAAACAGCAAGCTTCAGGTGTAAATCCACGTAAAACAGCAAGCTACAGTTGTAAATCCATGTAAAACAGCAAGCTACAGTTGGAAATCCATGTAAAACAGCAAGCTACAGTTGTAAATCCATGTAAAACAGCAAGCTACAGGTGTAAATCCACGTAAAACAGCAAGCCACAGTTGTAAATCCACGTAAAACAGCAAGCTACAGTTGTAAATCCACGTAAAACAGCAAGCCACAGTTGTAAATCCATGTAAAACAGCAAGCTACAGTTGGAAATCCATGTAAAACAGCAAGCTACAGGTGTAAATCCACGTAAAACAGCAAGCTACAGTTGTAAATCCACGTAAAACAGCAAGCTTCAGGTGTAAATCCACGTAAAACAGCAAGCTACAGTTGTAAATCCACGTGAAAAAGCAAGCCACAGTTGTAAATCCACGTAAAACAGCAAGCTACAGTTGTAAATCCACGTAAAACAGCAAGCTACAGTTGTAAATCCATGTAAAACAGCAAGCTACAGTTGTAAATCCATGTAAAACAGCAAGCTACAGTTGTAAATCCATGTAAAACAGCAAGCTACAGTTGTAAATCCACGTGAAACAGCAAGCCACAGTTGTAAATCCACGTAAAACAGCAAGCTACAGTTGTAAATCCACGTGAAACAGCAAGCTACAGTTGTAAATCCACATAAAACAGCAAGCTACAGTTGTAAATCCATGTAAAACAGCAAGCTACAGTTGTAAATCCACATAAAACAGCAAGCTACAGTTGTAAATCCATGTAAAACAGCAAGCTACAGTTGTAAATCCACATAAAACAGCAAGCTACAGTTGTAAATCCATGTAAAACAGCAAGCTACAGTTGTAAATCCACGTAAAACAGCAAGCTACAGTTGTAAATCCATGTAAAACAGCAAGCTACAGTTGTAAATCCATGTAAAACAGCAAGCTACAGTTGTAAATCCATGTAAAACAGCAAGCTACAGTTGTAAATCCATGTAAAACAGCAAGCTACAGTTGTAAATCCACGTAAAACAGCAAGCTACAGTTGTAAATCCACGTAAAACAGCAAGCTACAGTTGTAAATCCACGTAAAACAGCAAGCTACAGTTGTACATCCATGTAAAACAGCAAGATACAGTTGTAAATCCATGTAAAACAGCAAGCTACAGTTGTAAATCGATGTAAAACAGCAAGCTACAGGTGTAAATCCACGTAAAACAGCAAGCTACAGTTGTAAATCCATGTAAAACAGCAAGCTACAGTTGTAAATCCATGTAAAACAGCAAGCTACAGTTGTAAATCCATGTAAAACAGCAAGCTACAGTTGTAAATCCATGTAAAACAGCAAGCTACAGGTGTAAATCCACGTAAAACAGCAAGCTACAGTTGTAAATCCACGTAAAACAGCAAGCTACAGTTGTAAATCCACGTAAAACAGCAAGCTTCAGGTGTAAATCCACGTAAAACAGCAAGCTACAGTTGTAAATCCATGTAAAACAGCAAGCTACAGTTGTAAATCCATGTAAAACAGCAAGCTACAGTTGTAAATCCATGTAAAACAGCAAGCTACAGTTGTAAATCCACGTAAAACAGCAAGCTACAGGTGTAAATCCACGTAAAACAGCAAGCTACAGTTGTAAATCCACGTAAAACAGCAAGCTACAGTTGTAAATCCACGTAAGCAGCAACCTACAGTTGTAAATCCACGTAAAACAGCAAGCCGCAGTTGTAAATCCATGTAAAACAGCAAGCTACAGTTGTAAATCCACGTAAAACAGCAAGCTACAGTTGTAAATCCACGTAAAACAGCAAGCCACAGTTGTAAATCCACGTAAAACAGCAAGCCGCAGTTGTAAATCCATGTAAAACAGCAAGCTACAGTTGTAAATCCACGTAAAACAGCAAGCTACAGTTGTAAATCCACGTAAAACAGCAACCTGCAGTTGTAAATCCATGTAAAACAGCAAGCTACAGTTGTAAATCCATGTAAAACAGCAAGCTACAGTTGTAAATCCACGTAAAACAGCAAGCTACAGTTGTAAATCCATGTAAAACAGCAAACTACAGTTGTAAATCCACGTAAAACAGCAAGCTACAGTTGTAAATCCACGTGAAACAGGAAGCTACAGTTGTAAATCCACGTAAAACAGCAAGCTACAGTTGTAAATCCACGTAAAACAGCAAGCTACAGTTGTAAATCCACGTAAAACAGCAAGCTACAGGTGTAAATCCACGTAAAACAGCAAGCTACAGTTGTAAATCCACGTAAAACAGCAAGCTACAGTTGTACATCCATGTAAAACAGCAAGATACAGTTGTAAATCCATGTAAAACAGCAAGCTACAGTTGTAAATCGATGTAAAACAGCAAGCTACAGGTGTAAATCCACGTAAAACAGCAAGCTACAGTTGTAAATCCATGTAAAACAGCAAGCTACAGGTGTAAATCCACGTAAAACAGCAAGCTACAGGTGTAAATCCACGTAAAACAGCAAGCTACAGTTGTAAATCCATGTAAAACAGCAAGCTACAGTTGTAAATCCATGTAAAACAGCAAGCTACAGTTGTAAATCCACGTAAAACAGCAAGCTACAGTTGTAAATCCATGTAAAACAGCAAGCTACAGTTGTAAATCCACGTAAAACAGCAAGCTACAGTTGTAAATCCACGTAAAACAGCAAGCTACAGTTGTAAATCCACATAAAACAGCAAGCTACAGTTGTAAATCCATGTAAAACAGCAAGCTACAGTTGTAAATCCATGTAAAACAGCAAGCTACAGGTGTAAATCCACGTAAAACAGCAAGCTACAGTTGTAAATCCACGTAAAACAGCAAGCTTCAGGTGTAAATCCACGTAAAACAGCAAGCTACAGTTGTAAATCCATGTAAAACAGCAAGCTACAGTTGTAAATCCATGTAAAACAGCAAGCTACAGTTGTAAATCCATGTAAAACAGCAAGCTACAGGTGTAAATCCACGTAAAACAGCAAGCTACAGTTGTAAATCCATGTAAAACAGCAAGCTACAGTTGTAAATCCACGTAAAACAGCAAGCTACAGTTGAAATCCATGTAAAACAGCAAGCTGCAGGTGTAAATCCACATAAAACAGCAAGCTGCAGGTGTAAATCCACATAAAACAGCAAGCTTCAGGTGTAAATCCACGTAAAACAGCAAGCTACAGTTGTAAATCCACATAAAACAGCAAGCTGCAGGTGTAAATCCACATAAAACAGCAAGCTACAGTTGTAAATCCATGTAAAACAGCAAGCTACAGTTGTAAATCCACGTAAAACAGCAAGCTACAGTTGTAAATCCACGTAAAACAGCAAGCTACAGTTGTAAATCCATGTAAAACAGCAAGCTACAGTTGTAAATCCATGTAAAACAGCAAGCTACAGTTGTAAATCCACGTAAAACAGCAAGCTACAGTTGTAAATCCACGTGAAACAGCAAGCTACAGTTGTAAATCCACGTAAAACAGCAAGCTACAGTTGTAAATCCATGTAAAACAGCAAGCTACAGGTGTAAATCCACGTAAAACAGCAAGCTGCAGTTGTAAATCCACGTAAAACAGCAAGCTTCAGGTGTAAATCCACGTAAAACAGCAAGCTACAGTTGTAAATCCACGTAAAACAGCAAGCTACAGTTGTAAATCCACGTAAAACAGCAAGCTACAGTTGTAAATCCACGTAAAACAGCAAGCTACAGGTGTAAATCCACGTAAAACAGCAAGCTACAGTTGTAAATCCACGTAAAACAGCAAGCTACAGGTGTAAATCCACGTAAAACAGCAAGCTACAGTTGTAAATCCACGTAAAACAGCAAGCTACAGTTGTAAATCCACGTAAAACAGCAAGCTACAGTTGTAAATCCACGTAAAACAGCAAGCTTCAGGTGTAAATCCACGTAAAACAGCAAGCTACAGTTGTAAATCCACGTAAAACAGCAAGCTTCAGGTGTAAATCCACGTAAAACAGCAAGCTACAGTTGTAAATCCATGTAAAACAGCAAGCTACAGTTGTAAATCCACGTAAAACAGCAAGCTTCAGGTGTAAATCCACGTAAAACAGCAAGCTACAGTTGTAAATCCATGTAAAACAGCAAGCTACAGTTGTAAATCCATGTAAAACAGCAAGCTACAGTTGTAAATCCATGTAAAACAGCAAGCTACAGTTGTAAATCCATGTAAAACAGCAAGCTACAGGTGTAAATCCACGTAAAACAGCAAGCTACAGTTGTAAATCCACGTAAAACAGCAAGCTACAGGTGTAAATCCACGTAAAACAGCAAGCTTCAGGTGTAAATCCACGTAAAACAGCAAGCTACAGTTGTAAATCCATGTAAAACAGCAAGCTACAGTTGTAAATCCATGTAAAACAGCAAGCTACAGTTGTAAATCCACGTAAAACAGCAAGCTACAGTTGTAAATCCACGTAAAACAGCAAGCTACAGTTGTAAATCCACGTAAAACAGCAAGCTACAGTTGTAAATCCACGTAAAACAGCAAGCTACAGTTGTAAATCCACGTAAAACAGCAAGCTACAGTTGTAAATCCACGTAAAACAGCAAGCTACAGTTGTAAATCCACGTAAAACAGCAAGCTACAGTTGTAAATCCACGTAAAACAGCAAGCTTCAGGTGTAAATCCACGTAAAACAGCAAGCTACAGTTGTAAATCCATGTAAAACAGCAAGCTACAGTTGTAAATCCATGTAAAACAGCAAGCTGCAGTTGTAAATCCATGTAAAACAGCAAGCTACAGGTGTAAATCCACGTAAAACAGCAAGCTACAGATGTAAATCCATGTAAAACAGCAAGCTTCAGGTGTAAATCCATGTAAAACAGCAAGCTACAGTTGTAAATCCATGTAAAACAGCAAGCTTCAGGTGTAAATCCACGTAAAACAGCAAGCTACAGTTGTAAATCCACGTAAAACAGCAAGCTTCCGTTGTAAATCCACGTAAAACAGCAAGCTGCAGGTGTAAATCCATGTAAAACAGCAAGCTACAGTTGTAAATCCACATAAAACAGCAAGCTGCAGGTGTAAATCCACGTAAAACAGCAAGCTACAGTTGTAAATCCACATAAAACAGCAAGCTACAGTTGTAAATCCATGTAAAACAGCAAGCTACAGTTGTAAATCCACGTAAAACAGCAAGCTACAGGTGTAAATCCACGTAAAACAGCAAGCTACAGTTGTAAATCCATGTAAAACAGCAAGCTACAGTTGTAAATCCATGTAAAACAGCAAGCTACAGTTGTAAATCCATGTAAAACAGCAAGCTACAGTTGTAAATCCATGTAAAACAGCAAGCTACAGTTGTAAATCCATGTAAAACAGCAAGCTACAGTTGTAAATCCACGTAAAACAGCAAGCTACAGTTGTAAATCCACGTAAAACAGCAAGCTACAGTTGTAAATCCACGTAAAACAGCAAGCTACAGTTGTAAATCCACGTAAAACAGCAAGCTTCAGGTGTAAATCCACGTAAAACAGCAAGCTACAGTTGTAAATCCATGTAAAACAGCAAGCTACAGTTGTAAATCCATGTAAAACAGCAAGCTACAGTTGTAAATCCATGTAAAACAGCAAGCTACAGTTGTAAATCCATGTAAAACAGCAAGCTACAGGTGTAAATCCACGTAAAACAGCAAGCTACAGTTGTAAATCCACGTAAAACAGCAAGCTACAGTTGTAAATCCACGTAAAACAGCAAGCTACAGTTGTAAATCCATGTAAAACAGCAAGCTACAGTTGTAAATCCATGTAAAACAGCAAGCTACAGGTGTAAATCCACGTAAAACAGCAAGCTACAGTTGTAAATCCACGTAAAACAGCAAGCTTCAGGTGTAAATCCACGTAAAACAGCAAGCTACAGTTGTAAATCCATGTAAAACAGCAAGCTACAGTTGTAAATCCATGTAAAACAGCAAGCTACAGGTGTAAATCCACGTAAAACAGCAAGCTACAGTTGTAAATCCATGTAAAACAGCAAGCTTCAGGTGTAAATCCATGTAAAACAGCAAGCTTCAGGTGTAAATCCATGTAAAACAGCAAGCTTCAGGTGTAAATCCACGTAAAACAGCAAGCTACAGTTGTAAATCCACGTAAAACAGCAAGCTACAGTTGTAAATCCACGTAAAACAGCAAGCTGCAGGTGTAAATCCACGTAAAACAGCAAGCTGCAGGTGTAAATCCACGTAAAACAGCAAGCTACAGTTGTAAATCCATGTAAAACAGCAAGCTACAGGTGTAAATCCACGTAAAACAGCAAGCTACAGTTGTAAATCCATGTAAAACAGCAAGCTACAGTTGTAAATCCATGTAAAACAGCAAGCTACAGTTGTAAATCCATGTAAAACAGCAAGCTACAGGTGTAAATCCACGTAAAACAGCAAGCTACAGTTGTAAATCCATGTAAAACAGCAAGCTTCAGGTGTAAATCCACGTAAAACAGCAAGCTTCAGGTGTAAATCCATGTAAAACAGCAAGCTTCAGGTGTAAATCCACGTAAAACAGCAAGCTACAGTTGTAAATCCACGTAAAACAGCAAGCTTCCGTTGTAAATCCACGTAAAACAGCAAGCTGCAGGTGTAAATCCACGTAAAACAGCAAGCTGCAGGTGTAAATCCACGTAAAACAGCAAGCTACAGTTGTAAATCCACATAAAACAGCAAGCTGCAGGTGTAAATCCACGTAAAACAGCAAGCTACAGTTGTAAATCCACATAAAACAGCAAGCTACAGTTGTAAATCCATGTAAAACAGCAAGCTACAGTTGTAAATCCATGTAAAACAGCAAGCTACAGGTGTAAATCCACGTAAAACAGCAAGCTACAGTTGTAAATCCACGTAAAACAGCAAGCTACAGTTGTAAATCCACGTAAAACAGCAAGCCACAGTTGTAAATCCACGTAAAACAGCAAGCTACAGTTGTAAATCCACGTAAAACAGCAAGCTTCAGGTGTAAATCCACGTAAAACAGCAAGCTACAGTTGTAAATCCATGTAAAACAGCAAGCTACAGTTGTAAATCCATGTAAAACAGCAAGCTGCAGTTGTAAATCCATGTAAAACAGCAAGCTACAGGTGTAAATCCACGTAAAACAGCAAGCTACAGATGTAAATCCATGTAAAACAGCAAGCTTCAGGTGTAAATCCATGTAAAACAGCAAGCTTCAGGTGTAAATCCATGTAAAACAGCAAGCTACAGTTGTAAATCCACGTAAAACAGCAAGCTTCAGGTGTAAATCCACGTAAAACAGCAAGCTACAGGTGTAAATCCACGTAAAACAGCAAGCTACAGTTGTAAATCCACGTAAAACAGCAAGCTTCAGGTGTAAATCCACGTAAAACAGCAAGCTACAGTTGTAAATCCATGTAAAACAGCAAGCTACAGTTGTAAATCCATGTAAAACAGCAAGCTACAGGTGTAAATCCACGTAAAACAGCAAGCTACAGTTGTAAATCCATGTAAAACAGCAAGCTACAGGTGTAAATCCACGTAAAACAGCAAGCTACAGTTGTAAATCCACGTAAAACAGCAAGCTACAGTTGTAAATCCATGTAAAACAGCAAGCTACAGTTGTAAATCCATGTAAAACAGCAAGCTACAGTTGAAATCCATGTAAAACAGCAAGCTGCAGGTGTAAATCCACATAAAACAGCAAGCTGCAGGTGTAAATCCACATAAAACAGCAAGCTACAGTTGTAAATCCATGTAAAACAGCAAGCTTCAGGTGTAAATCCACGTAAAACAGCAAGCTACAGTTGTAAATCCATGTAAAACAGCAAGCTACAGTTGTAAATCCATGTAAAACAGCAAGCTACAGTTGTAAATCCATGTAAAACAGCAAGCTACAGGTGTAAATCCACGTAAAACAGCAAGCTACAGATGTAAATCCATGTAAAACAGCAAGCTTCAGGTGTAAATCCACGTAAAACAGCAAGCTTCAGGTGTAAATCCATGTAAAACAGCAAGCTTCAGGTGTAAATCCACGTAAAACAGCAAGCTACAGTTGTAAATCCACGTAAAACAGCAAGCTTCCGTTGTAAATCCACGTAAAACAGCAAGCTGCAGGTGTAAATCCACATAAAACAGCAAGCTACAGTTGTAAATCCACGTAAACAGCAACCTACAGTTGTAAATCCACGTAAAACAGCAAGCTACAGGTGTAAATCCACGTAAAACAGCAAGCTACAGTTGTAAATCCACATAAAACAGCAAGCTACAGTTGTAAATCCATGTAAAACAGCAAGCTACAGTTGTAAATCCATGTAAAACAGCAAGCTACAGGTGTAAATCCACGTAAAACAGCAAGCTACAGTTGTAAATCCACGTAAAACAGCAAGCTACAGTTGTAAATCCATGTAAAACAGCAAGCTACAGGTGTAAATCCACGTAAAACAGCAAGCTACAGTTGTAAATCCACGTAAAACAGCAAGCTACAGTTGTAAATCCACGTAAAACAGCAAGCTACAGGTGTAAATCCACGTAAAACAGCAAGCTACAGTTGTAAATCCATGTAAAACAGCAAGCTACAGTTGTAAATCCATGTAAAACAGCAAGCTACAGTTGTAAATCCATGTAAAACAGCAAGCTACAGGTGTAAATCCACGTAAAACAGCAAGCTACAGTTGTAAATCCACGTAAAACAGCAAGCTACAGTTGTAAATCCACGTAAAACAGCAAGCTACAGTTGTAAATCCATGTAAAACAGCAAGCTACAGTTGTAAATCCATGTAAAACAGCAAGCTACAGGTGTAAATCCACGTAAAACAGCAAGCTACAGTTGTAAATCCATGTAAAACAGCAAGCTTCAGGTGTAAATCCACGTAAAACAGCAAGCTACAGTTGTAAATCCATGTAAAACAGCAAGCTACAGTTGTAAATCCATGTAAAACAGCAAGCTACAGTTGTAAATCCACGTAAAACAGCAAGCTACAGGTGTAAATCCATGTAAAACAGCAAGCTACAGTTGTAAATCCACGTAAAACAGCAAGCTTCAGGTGTAAATCCACGTAAAACAGCAAGCTACAGGTGTAAATCCACGTAAAACAGCAAGCTACAGTTGTAAATCCACGTAAAACAGCAAGCTACAGGTGTAAATCCACGTAAAACAGCAAGCTACAGTTGTAAATCCACGTAAAACAGCAAGCTACAGGTGTAAATCCACGTAAAACAGCAAGCTACAGTTGTAAATCCATGTAAAACAGCAAGCTACAGTTGTAAATCCATGTAAAACAGCAAGCTACAGGTGTAAATCCATGTAAAACAGCAAGCTACAGTTGTAAATCCACGTAAAACAGCAAGCTACAGGTGTAAATCCACGTAAAACAGCAAGCTACAGGTGTAAATCCACGTAAAACAGCAAGCTACAGTTGTAAATCCACGTAAAACAGCAAGCTACAGGTGTAAATCCACGTAAAACAGCAAGCTACAGTTGTAAATCCATGTAAAACAGCAAGCTACAGTTGTAAATCCATGTAAAACAGCAAGCTACAGGTGTAAATCCACGTAAAACAGCAAGCTGCAGTTGTAAATCCATGTAAAACAGCAAGCTACAGGTGTAAATCCACGTAAAACAGCAAGCTTCAGGTGTAAATCCATGTAAAACAGCAAGCTTCAGGTGTAAATCCACGTAAAACAGCAAGCTACAGTTGTAAATCCACGTAAAACAGCAAGCTTCCGTTGTAAATCCACGTAAAACAGCAAGCTGCAGGTGGAAATCCACGTAAAACAGCAAGCTGCAGGTGGAAATCCACGTAAAACAGCAAGCTACAGTTGTAAATCCATGTAAAACAGCAAGCTACAGGTGTAAATCCATGTAAAACAGCAAGCTGCAGGTGTAAATCCATGTAAAACAGCAAGCTACAGTTGTAAATCCATGTAAAACAGCAAGCTACAGTTGTAAATCCATGTAAAACAGCAAGCTACAGGTGTAAATCCACGTAAAACAGCAAGCTACAGTTGTAAATCCACGTAAAACAGCAAGCTTCAGGTGTAAATCCACGTAAAACAGCAAGCTTCAGGTGTAAATCCATGTAAAACAGCAAGCTTCAGGTGTAAATCCACGTAAAACAGCAAGCTACAGTTGTAAATCCATGTAAAACAGCAAGCTACAGTTGTAAATCCACATAAAACAGCAAGCTGCAGGTGTAAATCCACGTAAAACAGCAAGCTGCAGGTGTAAATCCACGTAAAACAGCAAGCTACAGTTGTAAATCCACATAAAACAGCAAGCTGCAGGTGTAAATCCACGTAAAACAGCAAGCTACAGTTGTAAATCCACATAAAACAGCAAGCTACAGTTGTAAATCCATGTAAAACAGCAAGCTACAGTTGTAAATCCATGTAAAACAGCAAGCTACAGGTGTAAATCCACGTAAAACAGCAAGCTACAGTTGTAAATCCACGTAAAACAGCAAGCTACAGTTGTAAATCCATGTAAAACAGCAAGCTACAGGTGTAAATCCACGTAAAACAGCAAGCTACAGTTGTAAATCCACGTAAAACAGCAAGCTACAGTTGTAAATCCACGTAAAACAGCAAGCTACAGGTGTAAATCCACGTAAAACAGCAAGCTACAGTTGTAAATCCATGTAAAACAGCAAGCTACAGTTGTAAATCCATGTAAAACAGCAAGCTACAGTTGTAAATCCATGTAAAACAGCAAGCTACAGGTGTAAATCCACGTAAAACAGCAAGCTACAGTTGTAAATCCACGTAAAACAGCAAGCTACAGTTGTAAATCCACGTAAAACAGCAAGATACAGTTGTAAATCCATGTAAAACAGCAAGCTACAGTTGTAAATCGATGTAAAACAGCAAGCTACAGGTGTAAATCCACGTAAAACAGCAAGCTACAGTTGTAAATCCATGTAAAACAGCAAGCTACAGGTGTAAATCCACGTAAAACAGCAAGCTACAGTTGTAAATCCATGTAAAACAGCAAGCTACAGTTGTAAATCCATGTAAAACAGCAAGCTACAGTTGTAAATCCATGTAAAACAGCAAGCTACAGTTGTAAATCCATGTAAAACAGCAAGCTACAGTTGTAAGTCCACGTAAAACAGCAAGCTACAGTTGTAAATCCACGTAAAACAGCAAGCTACAGGTGTAAATCCACGTGAAACAGCAAGCTACAGTTGTAAATCCATGTAAAACAGCAAGCTACAGTTGTAAATCCATGTAAAACATCAAGCTACAGTTGTAAATCCACGTAAAACAGCAAGCTACAGTTGTAAATCCACGTAAAACAGCAAGCTACAGGTGTAAATCCATGTAAAACAGCAAGCTACAGTTGTAAATCCATGTAAAACAGCAAGCTACAGGTGTAAATCCACGTAAAACAGCAAGCTACAGTTGTAAATCCACGTAAAACAGCAAGCTACAGGTGTAAATCCACGTAAAACAGCAAGCTACAGTTGTAAATCCATGTAAAACAGCAAGCTACAGTTGTAAATCCATGTAAAACAGCAAGCTACAGTTGTAAATCCATGTAAAACAGCAAGCTACAGGTGTAAATCCACGTAAAACAGCAAGCTACAGTTGTAAATCCATGTAAAACAGCAAGCTGCAGGTGTAAATCCATGTAAAACAGCAAGCTACAGTTGTAAATCCACGTAAAACAGCAAGCTACAGGTGTAAATCAATGTAAAACAGCAAGCTACAGTTGTAAATCCACGTAAAACAGCAAGCTTCAGGTGTAAATCCACGTAAAACAGCAAGCTACAGTTGTAAATCCACGTAAAACAGCAAGCTGCAGGTGTAAATCCACATAAAACAGCAAGCTACAGTTGTAAATCCACGTAAAACAGCAAGCTTCCGTTGTAAATCCACGTAAAACAGCAAGCTGCAGGTGTAAATCCACATAAAACAGCAAGCTACAGTTGTAAATCCATGTAAAACAGCAAGCTACAGTTGTAAATCCATGTAAAACAGCAAGCTACAGTTGTAAATCCATGTAAAACAGCAAGCTACAGGTGTAAATCCACATAAAACAGCAAGCTACAGTTGTAAATCCACGTAAAACAGCAAGCTACAGTTGTAAATCCACGTAAAACAGCAAGCTACAGTTGTAAATCCATGTAAAACAGCAAGCTACAGTTGTAAATCCATGTAAAACAGCAAGCTACAGGTGTAAATCCACGTAAAACAGCAAGCTACAGTTGTAAATCCACGTAAAACAGCAAGCTTCAGGTGTAAATCCACGTAAAACAGCAAGCTACAGTTGTAAATCCACGTAAAACAGCAAGCTACAGTTGTAAATCCACGTAAAACAGCAAGCTACAGTTGTAAATCCACGTAAAACAGCAAGCTACAGTTGTAAATCCATGTAAAACAGCAAGCTACAGTTGTAAATCCATGTAAAACAGCAAGCTACAGTTGTAAATCCATGTAAAACAGCAAGCTACAGTTGTAAATCCACGTAAAACAGCAAGCTACAGTTGTAAATCCACGTAAAACAGCAAGCTACAGTTGTAAATCCACGTAAAACAGCAAGCTACAGTTGTAAATCCATGTAAAACAGCAAGCTACAGTTGTAAATCCACGTAAAACAGCAAGCTACAGTTGTAAATCCATGTAAAACAGCAAGCTACAGTTGTAAATCCACGTAAAACAGCAAGCTGCAGTTGTAAATCCATGTAAAACAGCAAGCTACAGTTGTAAATCCATGTAAAACAGCAAGCTACAGTTGTAAATCCATGTAAAACAGCAAGCTACAGTTGTAAATCCATGTAAAACAGCAAGCTACAGTTGTAAATCCACGTAAAACAGCAAGCTACAGTTGTAAATCCACGTAAAACAGCAAGCTACAGTTGTAAATCCACGTAAAACAGCAAGCTACAGTTGTACATCCATGTAAAACAGCAAGATACAGTTGTAAATCCATGTAAAACAGCAAGCTACAGTTGTAAATCGATGTAAAACAGCAAGCTACAGGTGTAAATCCACGTAAAACAGCAAGCTACAGTTGTAAATCCATGTAAAACAGCAAGCTACAGTTGTAAATCCATGTAAAACAGCAAGCTACAGTTGTAAATCCATGTAAAACAGCAAGCTACAGTTGTAAATCCATGTAAAACAGCAAGCTACAGGTGTAAATCCACGTAAAACAGCAAGCTACAGTTGTAAATCCACGTAAAACAGCAAGCTACAGTTGTAAATCCACGTAAAACAGCAAGCTTCAGGTGTAAATCCACGTAAAACAGCAAGCTACAGTTGTAAATCCATGTAAAACAGCAAGCTACAGTTGTAAATCCATGTAAAACAGCAAGCTACAGTTGTAAATCCATGTAAAACAGCAAGCTACAGTTGTAAATCCATGTAAAACAGCAAGCTACAGGTGTAAATCCACGTAAAACAGCAAGCTACAGTTGTAAATCCACGTAAAACAGCAAGCTACAGTTGTAAATCCACGTAAAACAGCAAGCTACAGTTGTAAATCCATGTAAAACAGCAAGCTACAGTTGTAAATCCATGTAAAACAGCAAGCTACAGTTGTAAATCCACGTAAAACAGCAAGCTACAGTTGTAAATCCACGTAAAACAGCAAGCTTCAGGTGTAAATCCACGTAAAACAGCAAGCTACAGTTGTAAATCCATGTAAAACAGCAAGCTACAGTTGTAAATCCATGTAAAACAGCAAGCTACAGTTGTAAATCCATGTAAAACAGCAAGCTACAGGTGTAAATCCACGTAAAACAGCAAGCTACAGTTGTAAATCCATGTAAAACAGCAAGCTACAGGTGTAAATCCATGTAAAACAGCAAGCTTCAGGTGTAAATCCATGTAAAACAGCAAGCTTCAGGTGTAAATCCACGTAAAACAGCAAGCTACAGTTGTAAATCCACGTAAAACAGCAAGCTGCAGGTGTAAATCCACGTAAAACAGCAAGCTACAGTTGTAAATCCACATAAAACAGCAAGCTGCAGGTGTAAATCCACATAAAACAGCAAGCTACAGTTGTAAATCCACGTAAAACAGCAAGCTACAGGTGTAAATACACGTAAAACAGCAAGCTTCAGGTGTAAATCCACGTAAAACAGCAAGCTACAGTTGTAAATCCATGTAAAACAGCAAGCTACAGTTGGAAATCCATGTAAAACAGCAAGCTACAGGTGTAAATCCACGTAAAACAGCAAGCTACAGTTGTAAATCCACGTAAAACAGCAAGCTACAGTTGTAAATCCACGTAAAACAGCAAGCTACAGTTGTAAATCCATGTAAAACAGCAAGCTACAGGTGTAAATCCACGTAAAACAGCAAGCTACAGGTGTAAATACACGTAAAACAGCAAGCTTCAGGTGTAAATCCACGTAAAACAGCAAACTACAGTTGTAAATCCACGTAAAACAGCAAGCTACAGTTGTAAATCCACGTAAAACAGCAAGCTACAGTTGTAAATCCACGTAAAACAGCAAGCTACAGGTGTAAATCCACGTAAAACAGCAAGCTACAGTTGTAAATCCACGTAAAACAGCAAGCTACAGGTGTAAATCCACGTAAAACAGCAAGCTACAGTTGTAAATCCACGTAAAACAGCAAGCTACAGTTGTAAATCCACGTAAAACAGCAAGCTACAGTTGTAAATCCACGTAAAACAGCAAGCTACAGGTGTAAATCCACGTAAAACAGCAAGCTACAGTTGTAAATCCACGTAAAACAGCAAGCTACAGGTGTAAATCCACGTAAAACAGCAAGCTACAGTTGTAAATCCATGTAAAACAGCAAGCTACAGTTGTAAATCCACGTAAAACAGCAAGCTTCAGGTGTAAATCCACGTAAAACAGCAAGCTACAGTTGTAAATCCATGTAAAACAGCAAGCTACAGTTGTAAATCCATGTAAAACAGCAAGCTACAGTTGTAAATCCATGTAAAACAGCAAGCTACAGTTGTAAATCCATGTAAAACAGCAAGCTACAGGTGTAAATCCACGTAAAACAGCAAGCTACAGTTGTAAATCCACGTAAAACAGCAAGCTACAGGTGTAAATCCACGTAAAACAGCAAGCTTCAGGTGTAAATCCACGTAAAACAGCAAGCTACAGTTGTAAATCCATGTAAAACAGCAAGCTACAGTTGTAAATCCATGTAAAACAGCAAGCTACAGTTGTAAATCCACGTAAAACAGCAAGCTACAGTTGTAAATCCACGTAAAACAGCAAGCTACAGTTGTAAATCCACGTAAAACAGCAAGCTACAGTTGTAAATCCACGTAAAACAGCAAGCTACAGTTGTAAATCCACGTAAAACAGCAAGCTACAGTTGTAAATCCACGTAAAACAGCAAGCTACAGTTGTAAATCCACGTAAAACAGCAAGCTACAGTTGTAAATCCACGTAAAACAGCAAGCTACAGGTGTAAATCCACGTAAAACAGCAAGCTACAGTTGTAAATCCATGTAAAACAGCAAGCTACAGTTGTAAATCCATGTAAAACAGCAAGCTACAGTTGTAAATCCATGTAAAACAGCAAGCTACAGGTGTAAATCCACGTAAAACAGCAAGCTACAGATGTAAATCCATGTAAAACAGCAAGCTTCAGGTGTAAATCCATGTAAAACAGCAAGCTTCAGGTGTAAATCCATGTAAAACAGCAAGCTTCAGGTGTAAATCCACGTAAAACAGCAAGCTACAGTTGTAAATCCACGTAAAACAGCAAGCTTCCGTTGTAAATCCACGTAAAACAGCAAGCTGCAGGTGTAAATCAATGTAAAACAGCAAGCTACAGTTGTAAATCCACATAAAACAGCAAGCTGCAGGTGTAAATCCACGTAAAACAGCAAGCTACAGTTGTAAATCCACATAAAACAGCAAGCTACAGTTGTAAATCCATGTAAAACAGCAAGCTACAGTTGTAAATCCACATAAAACAGCAAGCTACAGGTGTAAATCCACGTAAAACAGCAAGCTACAGTTGTAAATCCATGTAAAACAGCAAGCTACAGTTGTAAATCCATGTAAAACAGCAAGCTACAGTTGTAAATCCATGTAAAACAGCAAGCTACAGTTGTAAATCCATGTAAAACAGCAAGCTACAGTTGTAAATCCATGTAAAACAGCAAGCTACAGTTGTAAATCCACGTAAAACAGCAAGCTACAGTTGTAAATCCACGTAAAACAGCAAGCTACAGTTGTAAATCCACGTAAAACAGCAAGCTACAGTTGTAAATCCACGTAAAACAGCAAGCTTCAGGTGTAAATCCACGTAAAACAGCAAGCTACAGTTGTAAATCCATGTAAAACAGCAAGCTACAGTTGTAAATCCATGTAAAACATCAAGCTACAGTTGTAAATCCACGTAAAACAGCAAGCTACAGTTGTAAATCCACGTAAAACAGCAAGCTACAGGTGTAAATCCACGTAAAACAGCAAGCTACAGTTGTAAATCCACGTAAAACAGCAAGCTACAGTTGTACATCCATGTAAAACAGCAAGATACAGTTGTAAATCCATGTAAAACAGCAAGCTACAGTTGTAAATCGATGTAAAACAGCAAGCTACAGGTGTAAATCCACGTAAAACAGCAAGCTACAGTTGTAAATCCACGTAAAACAGCAAGCTACAGGTGTAAATCCACGTAAAACAGCAAGCTACAGTTGTAAATCCATGTAAAACAGCAAGCTACAGTTGTAAATCGATGTAAAACAGCAAGCTACAGGTGTAAATCCACGTAAAACAGCAAGCTACAGTTGTAAATCCATGTAAAACAGCAAGCTACAGGTGTAAATCCACGTAAAACAGCAAGCTACAGGTGTAAATCCACGTAAAACAGCAAGCTACAGGTGTAAATCCACGTAAAACAGCAAGCTACAGTTGTAAATCCACGTAAAACAGCAAGCTACAGTTGTAAATCCACGTAAAACAGCAAGCTGCAGGTGTAAATCCACGTAAAACAGCAAGCTACAGGTGTAAATCCACGTAAAACAGCAAGCTACAGTTGTAAATCCATGTAAAACAGCAAGCTACAGGTGTAAATCCACGTAAAACAGCAAGCTACAGTTGTAAATCCATGTAAAACAGCAAGCTACAGTTGTAAATCCATGTAAAACAGCAAGCTACAGTTGTAAATCCATGTAAAACAGCAAGCTACAGGTGTAAATCCACGTAAAACAGCAAGCTACAGTTGTAAATCCATGTAAAACAGCAAGCTACAGTTGTAAATCCACGTAAAACAGCAAGCTACAGTTGTAAATCCACGTAAAACAGCAAGCTTCAGTTGTAAATCCACGTAAAACAGCAAGCTACAGTTGTAAATCCACGTAAAACAGCAAGCTTCCGTTGTAAATCCACGTAAAACAGCAAGCTGCAGGTGTAAATCCACATAAAACAGCAAGCTACAGTTGTAAATCCACGTAAAACAGCAAGCTACAGTTGTAAATCCACATAAAACAGCAAGCTGCAGGTGTAAATCCACGTAAAACAGCAAGCTACAGTTGTAAATCCACATAAAACAGCAAGCTACAGTTGTAAATCCATGTAAAACAGCAAGCTACAGTTGTAAATCCATGTAAAACAGCAAGCTACAGGTGTAAATCCACGTAAAACAGCAAGCTACAGTTGTAAATCCACGTAAAACAGCAAGCTACAGTTGTAAATCCACGTAAAACAGCAAGCTACAGTTGTAAATCCACGTAAAACAGCAAGCTACAGTTGTAAATCCACGTAAAACAGCAAGCTTCAGGTGTAAATCCACGTAAAACAGCAAGCTACAGTTGTAAATCCATGTAAAACAGCAAGCTACAGTTGTAAATCCATGTAAAACAGCAAGCTACAGTTGTAAATCCATGTAAAACAGCAAGCTACAGGTGTAAATCCACGTAAAACAGCAAGCTACAGTTGTAAATCCATGTAAAACAGCAAGCTACAGGTGTAAATCCATGTAAAACAGCAAGCTACAGGTGTAAATCCATGTAAAACAGCAAGCTACAGTTGTAAATCCACGTAAAACAGCAAGCTACAGGTGTAAATCCACGTAAAACAGCAAGCTACAGGTGTAAATCCACGTAAAACAGCAAGCTACAGTTGTAAATCCACGTAAAACAGCAAGCTACAGGTGTAAATCCACGTAAAACAGCAAGCTACAGTTGTAAATCCATGTAAAACAGCAAGCTACAGTTGTAAATCCATGTAAAACAGCAAGCTACAGGTGTAAATCCACGTAAAACAGCAAGCTACAGTTGTAAATCCATGTAAAACAGCAAGCTACAGGTGTAAATCCACGTAAAACAGCAAGCTACAGGTGTAAATCCATGTAAAACAGCAAGCTTCAGGTGTAAATCCACGTAAAACAGCAAGCTACAGTTGTAAATCCACGTAAAACAGCAAGCTACAGTTGTAAATCCACGTAAAACAGCAAGCTGCAGGTGTAAATCCACGTAAAACAGCAAGCTACAGGTGTAAATCCACGTAAAACAGCAAGCTACAGTTGTAAATCCATGTAAAACAGCAAGCTACAGGTGTAAATCCATGTAAAACAGCAAGCTACAGTTGTAAATCCATGTAAAACAGCAAGCTACAGTTGTAAATCCATGTAAAACAGCAAGCTACAGTTGTAAATCCATGTAAAACAGCAAGCTACAGGTGTAAATCCACGTAAAACAGCAAGCTACAGTTGTAAATCCATGTAAAACAGCAAGCTACAGGTGTAAATCCACGTAAAACAGCAAGCTACAGGTGTAAATCCATGTAAAACAGCAAGCTTCAGGTGTAAATCCACGTAAAACAGCAAGCTACAGTTGTAAATCCACGTAAAACAGCAAGCTTCCGTTGTAAATCCACGTAAAACAGCAAGCTGCAGGTGTAAATCCACGTAAAACAGCAAGCTTCAGGTGTAAATCCACGTAAAACAGCAAGCTACAGTTGTAAATCCACATAAAACAGCAAGCTACAGGTGTAAATCCACGTAAAACAGCAAGCTACAGTTGTAAATCCACATAAAACAGCAAGCTACAGTTGTAAATCCATGTAAAACAGCAAGCTACAGTTGTAAATCCATGTAAAACAGCAAGCTACAGGTGTAAATCCACGTAAAACAGCAAGCTACAGTTGTAAATCCACGTAAAACAGCAAGCTACAGTTGTAAATCCACGTAAAACAGCAAGCTACAGTTGTAAATCCACGTAAAACAGCAAGCTACAGTTGTAAATCCACGTAAAACAGCAAGCTACAGGTGTAAATCCACGTAAAACAGCAAGCTACAGTTGTAAATCCATGTAAAACAGCAAGCTACAGTTGTAAATCCATGTAAAACAGCAAGCTACAGTTGTAAATCCATGTAAAACAGCAAGCTACAGGTGTAAATCCACGTAAAACAGCAAGCTACAGTTGTAAATCCATGTAAAACAGCAAGCTACAGGTGTAAATCCATGTAAAACAGCAAGCTTCAGGTGTAAATCCATGTAAAACAGCAAGCTACAGTTGTAAATCCACGTAAAACAGCAAGCTTCAGGTGTAAATCCACGTAAAACAGCAAGCTACAGTTGTAAATCCACGTAAAACAGCAAGCTTCCGTTGTAAATCCACGTAAAACAGCAAGCTGCAGGTGTAAATCAATGTAAAACAGCAAGCTACAGTTGTAAATCCACATAAAACAGCAAGCTGCAGGTGTAAATCCACGTAAAACAGCAAGCTACAGTTGTAAATCCACATAAAACAGCAAGCTACAGTTGTAAATCCATGTAAAACAGCAAGCTACAGTTGTAAATCCACGTAAAACAGCAAGCTACAGGTGTAAATCCACGTAAAACAGCAAGCTACAGTTGTAAATCCATGTAAAACAGCAAGCTACAGTTGTAAATCCATGTAAAACAGCAAGCTACAGTTGTAAATCCATGTAAAACAGCAAGCTACAGTTGTAAATCCATGTAAAACAGCAAGCTACAGTTGTAAATCCATGTAAAACAGCAAGCTACAGTTGTAAATCCACGTAAAACAGCAAGCTACAGTTGTAAATCCACGTAAAACAGCAAGCTACAGTTGTAAATCCACGTAAAACAGCAAGCTACAGTTGTAAATCCACGTAAAACAGCAAGCTTCAGGTGTAAATCCACGTAAAACAGCAAGCTACAGTTGTAAATCCATGTAAAACAGCAAGCTACAGTTGTAAATCCATGTAAAACAGCAAGCTACAGTTGTAAATCCATGTAAAACAGCAAGCTACAGTTGTAAATCCATGTAAAACAGCAAGCTACAGGTGTAAATCCACGTAAAACAGCAAGCTACAGTTGTAAATCCACGTAAAACAGCAAGCTACAGTTGTAAATCCACGTAAAACAGCAAGCTACAGTTGTAAATCCATGTAAAACAGCAAGCTACAGTTGTAAATCCATGTAAAACAGCAAGCTACAGGTGTAAATCCACGTAAAACAGCAAGCTACAGTTGTAAATCCACGTAAAACAGCAAGCTTCAGGTGTAAATCCACGTAAAACAGCAAGCTACAGTTGTAAATCCATGTAAAACAGCAAGCTACAGTTGTAAATCCATGTAAAACAGCAAGCTACAGTTGTAAATCCATGTAAAACAGCAAGCTACAGGTGTAAATCCACGTAAAACAGCAAGCTACAGTTGTAAATCCATGTAAAACAGCAAGCTTCAGGTGTAAATCCATGTAAAACAGCAAGCTTCAGGTGTAAATCCATGTAAAACAGCAAGCTTCAGGTGTAAATCCACGTAAAACAGCAAGCTACAGTTGTAAATCCACGTAAAACAGCAAGCTTCCGTTGTAAATCCACGTAAAACAGCAAGCTGCAGGTGTAAATCCACGTAAAACAGCAAGCTACAGTTGTAAATCCACGTAAAACAGCAAGCTACAGTTGTAAATCCACATAAAACAGCAAGCTGCAGGTGTAAATCCACGTAAAACAGCAAGCTACAGTTGTAAATCCACATAAAACAGCAAGCTACAGTTGTAAATCCATGTAAAACAGCAAGCTACAGTTGTAAATCCATGTAAAACAGCAAGCTACAGGTGTAAATCCACGTAAAACAGCAAGCTGCAGTTGTAAATCCACGTAAAACAGCAAGCTACAGTTGTAAATCCACGTAAAACAGCAAGCTTCAGGTGTAAATCCACGTAAAACAGCAAGCTACAGTTGTAAATCCATGTAAAACAGCAAGCTACAGTTGTAAATCCATGTAAAACAGCAAGCTACAGGTGTAAATCCACGTAAAACAGCAAGCTACAGTTGTAAATCCACGTAAAACAGCAAGCTACAGTTGTAAATCCACGTAAAACAGCAAGCTACAGGTGTAAATCCACGTAAAACAGCAAGCTACAGTTGTAAATCCATGTAAAACAGCAAGCTACAGTTGTAAATCCATGTAAAACAGCAAGCTACAGTTGTAAATCCACGTAAAACAGCAAGCTACAGTTGTAAATCCATGTAAAACAGCAAGCTACAGTTGTAAATCCATGTAAAACAGCAAGCTACAGGTGTAAATCCACGTAAAACAGCAAGCTACAGTTGTAAATCCATGTAAAACAGCAAGCTACAGTTGTAAATCCATGTAAAACAGCAAGCTTCAGGTGTAAATCCACGTAAAACAGCAAGCTACAGTTGTAAATCCACGTAAAACAGCAAGCTTCCGTTGTAAATCCACGTAAAACAGCAAGCTGCAGGTGTAAATCCACGTAAAACAGCAAGCTACAGTTGTAAATCCACATAAAACAGCAAGCTACAGTTGTAAATCCACGTAAAACAGCAAGCTACAGTTGTAAATCCACGTAAAACAGCAAGCTACAGTTGTAAATCCACGTAAAACAGCAAGCTACAGGTGTAAATCCACGTAAAACAGCAAGCTACAGTTGTAAATCCATGTAAAACAGCAAGCTACAGTTGTAAATCCATGTAAAACAGCAAGCTACAGTTGTAAATCCATGTAAAACAGCAAGCTACAGGTGTAAATCCACGTAAAACAGCAAGCTGCAGTTGTAAATCCATGTAAAACAGCAAGCTACAGTTGTAAATCCACGTAAAACAGCAAGCTGCAGTTGTAAATCCATGTAAAACAGCAAGCTACAGTTGTAAATCCATGTAAAACAGCAAGCTACAGTTGTAAATCCATGTAAAACAGCAAGCTACAGTTGTAAATCCATGTAAAACAGCAAGCTACAGTTGTAAATCCATGTAAAACAGCAAGCTACAGTTGTAAATCCATGTAAAACAGCAAGCTACAGTTGTAAATCCATGTAAAACAGCAAGCTACAGTTGTAAATCCACGTAAAACAGCAAGCTACAGTTGTAAATCCACGTAAAACAGCAAGCTACAGTTGTAAATCCACGTAAAACAGCAAGCTTCAGGTGTAAATCCACGTAAAACAGCAAGCTACAGTTGTAAATCCATGTAAAACAGCAAGCTACAGTTGTAAATCCATGTAAAACAGCAAGCTACAGTTGTAAATCCATGTAAAACAGCAAGCTACAGTTGTAAATCCACGTAAAACAGCAAGCTACAGTTGTAAATCCATGTAAAACAGCAAGCTACAGTTGTAAATCCACGTAAAACAGCAAGCTTCAGGTGTAAATCCACGTAAAACAGCAAGCTACAGTTGTAAATCCATGTAAAACAGCAAGCTACAGTTGGAAATCCATGTAAAACAGCAAGCTACAGGTGTAAATCCATGTAAAACAGCAAGCTACAGGTGTAAATCCATGTAAAACAGCAAGCTACAGTTGGAAATCCATGTAAAACAGCAAGCTACAGTTGTAAATCCACGTAAAACAGCAAGCTTCAGGTGTAAATCCACGTAAAACAGCAAGCTACAGTTGTAAATCCATGTAAAACAGCAAGCTACAGTTGGAAATCCATGTAAAACAGCAAGCTACAGGTGTAAATCCATGTAAAACAGCAAGCTACAGTTGGAAATCCATGTAAAACAGCAAGCTACAGGTGTAAATCCACGTAAAACAGCAAGCTACAGTTGTAAATCCACGTAAAACAGCAAGCTTCAGGTGTAAATCCACGTAAAACAGCAAGCTACAGTTGTAAATCCATGTAAAACAGCAAGCTACAGTTGTAAATCCATGTAAAACAGCAAGCTGCAGTTGTAAATCCATGTAAAACAGCAAGCTACAGGTGTAAATCCACGTAAAACAGCAAGCTACAGATGTAAATCCATGTAAAACAGCAAGCTTCAGGTGTAAATCCATGTAAAACAGCAAGCTTCAGGTGTAAATCCATGTAAAACAGCAAGCTTCAGGTGTAAATCCACGTAAAACAGCAAGCTTCAGGTGTAAATCCATGTAAAACAGCAAGCTTCAGGTGTAAATCCATGTAAAACAGCAAGCTACAGTTGTAAATCCATGTAAAACAGCAAGCTACAGTTGTAAATCCATGTAAAACAGCAAGCTGCAGTTGTAAATCCATGTAAAACAGCAAGCTACAGGTGTAAATCCACGTAAAACAGCAAGCTACAGATGTAAATCCATGTAAAACAGCAAGCTACAGTTGTAAATCCACGTAAAACAGCAAGCTGCAGTTGTAAATCCATGTAAAACAGCAAGCTACAGTTGTAAATCCATGTAAAACAGCAAGCTACAGTTGTAAATCCATGTAAAACAGCAAGCTACAGTTGTAAATCCATGTAAAACAGCAAGCTACAGTTGTAAATCCATGTAAAACAGCAAGCTACAGTTGTAAATCCATGTAAAACAGCAAGCTACAGTTGAAATCCATGTAAAACAGCAAGCTACAGTTGTAAATCCACATAAAACAGCAAGCTGCAGGTGTAAATCCACATAAAACAGCAAGCTACAGTTGTAAATCCATGTAAAACAGCAAGCTACAGTTGTAAATCCACATAAAACAGCAAGCTGCAGGTGTAAATCCACATAAAACAGCAAGCTACAGTTGTAAATCCACATAAAACAGCAAGCTACAGTTGTAAATCCACATAAAACAGCAAGCTACAGTTGTAAATCCACATAAAACAGCAAGCTGCAGGTGTAAATCCATGTAAAACAGCAAGCTACAGTTGTAAATCCACATAAAACAGCAAGCTACAGTTGTAAATCCATGTAAAACAGCAAGCTACAGTTGTAAATCCACGTAAAACAGCAAGCTACAGTTGTAAATCCACGTAAAACAGCAAGCTACAGTTGTAAATCCACGTAAAACAGCAAGCTACAGTTGTAAATCCACGTAAAACAGCAAGCTTCAGGTGTAAATCCACGTAAAACAGCAAGCTACAGTTGTAAATCCATGTAAAACAGCAAGCTACAGTTGTAAATCCATGTAAAACAGCAAGCTACAGTTGTAAATCCATGTAAAACAGCAAGCTACAGTTGTAAATCCATGTAAAACAGCAAGCTACAGGTGTAAATCCACGTAAAACAGCAAGCTACAGTTGTAAATCCACGTAAAACAGCAAGCTACAGTTGTACATCCATGTAAAACAGCAAGATACAGTTGTAAATCCATGTAAAACAGCAAGCTACAGTTGTAAATCGATGTAAAACAGCAAGCTACAGGTGTAAATCCACGTAAAACAGCAAGCTACAGTTGTAAATCCATGTAAAACAGCAAGCTTCAGGTGTAAATCCATGTAAAACAGCAAGCTTCAGGTGTAAATCCACGTAAAACAGCAAGCTACAGGTGTAAATCCACGTAAAACAGCAAGCTACAGTTGTAAATCCACGTAAAACAGCAAGCTACAGTTGTAAATCCACGTAAGCAGCAACCTACAGTTGTAAATCCACATAAAACAGCAAGCTGCAGGTGTAAATCCACATAAAACAGCAAGCTACAGGTGTAAATCCATGTAAAACAGCAAGCTACAGGTGTAAATCCACGTAAAACAGCAAGCTTCAGGTGTAAATCCACGTAAAACAGCAAGCTACAGTTGTAAATCCATGTAAAACAGCAAGCTACAGTTGTAAATCCATGTAAAACAGCAAGCTACAGTTGTAAATCCATGTAAAACAGCAAGCTGCAGGTGTAAATCCACATAAAACAGCAAGCTACAGTTGTAAATCCATGTAAAACAGCAAGCTACAGTTGTAAATCCACGTAAAACAGCAAGCTACAGTTGTAAATCCATGTAAAACAGCAAGCTACAGTTGTAAATCCATGTAAAACAGCAAGCTACAGGTGTAAATCCACGTAAAACAGCAAGCTACAGGTGTAAATACACGTAAAACAGCAAGCTTCAGGTGTAAATCCACGTAAAACAGCAAACTACAGTTGTAAATCCACGTAAAACAGCAAGCTACAGTTGTAAATCCACGTAAAACAGCAAGCTACAGTTGTAAATCCACGTAAAACAGCAAGCTACAGTTGTAAATCCATGTAAAACAGCAAGCTACAGTTGTAAATCCATGTAAAACAGCAAGCTACAGTTGTAAATCCATGTAAAACAGCAAGCTACAGTTGTAAATCCACGTAAAACAGCAAGCTACAGTTGTAAATCCACGTAAAACAGCAAGCTACAGTTGTAAATCCACGTAAAACAGCAAGCTACAGTTGTAAATCCACGTAAAACAGCAAGCTACAGTTGTAAATCCATGTAAAACAGCAAGCTACAGTTGTAAATCCACGTAAAACAGCAAGCTACAGTTGTAAATCCATGTAAAACAGCAAGCTACAGTTGTAAATCCACGTAAAACAGCAAGCTACAGTTGTAAATCCACGTAAAACAGCAAGCTGCAGTTGTAAATCCATGTAAAACAGCAAGCTACAGTTGTAAATCCACGTAAAACAGCAAGCTACAGTTGTAAATCCATGTAAAACAGCAAGCTACAGTTGTAAATCCACGTAAAACAGCAAGCTACAGTTGTAAATCCATGTAAAACAGCAAGCTACAGTTGTAAATCCACGTAAAACAGCAAGCTGCAGTTGTAAATCCATGTAAAACAGCAAGCTACAGTTGTAAATCCATGTAAAACAGCAAGCTACAGTTGTAAATCCATGTAAAACAGCAAGCTACAGTTGTAAATCCATGTAAAACAGCAAGCTACAGTTGTAAATCCATGTAAAACAGCAAGCTACAGTTGTAAATCCATGTAAAACAGCAAGCTACAGTTGTAAATCCATGTAAAACAGCAAGCTACAGTTGTAAATCCACGTAAAACAGCAAGCTACAGTTGTAAATCCACGTAAAACAGCAAGCTACAGTTGTAAATCCACGTAAAACAGCAAGCTACAGTTGTAAATCCATGTAAAACAGCAAGCTACAGTTGTAAATCCATGTAAAACAGCAAGCTACAGTTGTAAATCCACGTAAAACAGCAAGCTTCAGGTGTAAATCCACGTAAAACAGCAAGCTACAGTTGTAAATCCATGTAAAACAGCAAGCTACAGTTGTAAATCCATGTAAAACAGCAAGCTACAGTTGTAAATCCATGTAAAACAGCAAGCTACAGTTGTAAATCCATGTAAAACAGCAAGCTACAGGTGTAAATCCACGTAAAACAGCAAGCTACAGTTGTAAATCCACGTAAAACAGCAAGCTACAGTTGTAAATCCACGTAAAACAGCAAGCTTCAGGTGTAAATCCACGTAAAACAGCAAGCTACAGTTGTAAATCCATGTAAAACAGCAAGCTACAGTTGTAAATCCATGTAAAACAGCAAGCTACAGTTGTAAATCCATGTAAAACAGCAAGCTACAGTTGTAAATCCATGTAAAACAGCAAGCTACAGGTGTAAATCCACGTAAAACAGCAAGCTACAGTTGTAAATCCACGTAAAACAGCAAGCTACAGTTGTAAATCCACGTAAAACAGCAAGCTACAGTTGTAAATCCATGTAAAACAGCAAGCTACAGTTGTAAATCCATGTAAAACAGCAAGCTACAGGTGTAAATCCACGTAAAACAGCAAGCTACAGTTGTAAATCCACGTAAAACAGCAAGCTTCAGGTGTAAATCCACGTAAAACAGCAAGCTACAGTTGTAAATCCATGTAAAACAGCAAGCTACAGTTGTAAATCCATGTAAAACAGCAAGCTACAGTTGTAAATCCATGTAAAACAGCAAGCTACAGGTGTAAATCCACGTAAAACAGCAAGCTACAGATGTAAATCCATGTAAAACAGCAAGCTTCAGGTGTAAATCCATGTAAAACAGCAAGCTTCAGGTGTAAATCCATGTAAAACAGCAAGCTTCAGGTGTAAATCCACGTAAAACAGCAAGCTACAGTTGTAAATCCACGTAAAACAGCAAGCTACAGTTGAAATCCATGTAAAACAGCAAGCTGCAGGTGTAAATCCACATAAAACAGCAAGCTGCAGGTGTAAATCCACATAAAACAGCAAGCTACAGTTGTAAATCCACATAAAACAGCAAGCTGCAGGTGTAAATCCACATAAAACAGCAAGCTACAGTTGTAAATCCACATAAAACAGCAAGCTACAGTTGTAAATCCATGTAAAACAGCAAGCTACAGTTGTAAATCCATGTAAAACAGCAAGCTACAGGTGTAAATCCACGTAAAACAGCAAGCTACAGTTGTAAATCCACGTAAAACAGCAAGCTACAGTTGTAAATCCACGTAAAACAGCAAGCTTCAGGTGTAAATCCACGTAAAACAGCAAGCTACAGTTGTAAATCCATGTAAAACAGCAAGCTACAGTTGTAAATCCATGTAAAACAGCAAGCTACAGGTGTAAATCCACGTAAAACAGCAAGCTACAGTTGTAAATCCACGTAAAACAGCAAGCTACAGTTGTAAATCCACGTAAAACAGCAAGCTACAGTTGTAAATCCACGTAAAACAGCAAGCTTCAGGTGTAAATCCACGTAAAACAGCAAGCTACAGTTGTAAATCCATGTAAAACAGCAAGCTACAGTTGTAAATCCATGTAAAACAGCAAGCTACAGTTGTAAATCCATGTAAAACAGCAAGCTACAGGTGTAAATCCACGTAAAACAGCAAGCTACAGATGTAAATCCATGTAAAACAGCAAGCTACAGTTGTAAATCCATGTAAAACAGCAAGCTTCAGGTGTAAATCCACGTAAAACAGCAAGCTACAGTTGTAAATCCACGTAAAACAGCAAGCTTCCGTTGTAAATCCACGTAAAACAGCAAGCTGCAGGTGTAAATCAATGTAAAACAGCAAGCTACAGTTGTAAATCCACATAAAACAGCAAGCCACAGTTGTAAATCCACGTAAAACAGCAAGCTACAGTTGTAAATCCACGTAAAACAGCAAGCTACAGTTGTAAATCCACGTAAAACAGCAAGCTTCAGGTGTAAATCCACGTAAAACAGCAAGCTACAGTTGTAAATCCATGTAAAACAGCAAGCTACAGTTGTAAATCCATGTAAAACAGCAAGCTACAGTTGTAAATCCATGTAAAACAGCAAGCTACAGGTGTAAATCCACGTAAAACAGCAAGCTACAGTTGTAAATCCATGTAAAACAGCAAGCTACAGTTGTAAATCCACGTAAAACAGCAAGCTACAGTTGTAAATCCACGTAAAACAGCAAGCTACAGTTGTAAATCCATGTAAAACAGCAAGCTACAGTTGTAAATCCATGTAAAACAGCAAGCTACAGTTGTAAATCCATGTAAAACAGCAAGCTACAGTTGTAAATCCACGTAAAACAGCAAGCTACAGTTGTAAATCCACGTAAAACAGCAAGCTACAGTTGTAAATCCACGTAAAACAGCAAGCTTCAGGTGTAAATCCACGTAAAACAGCAAGCTACAGTTGTAAATCCATGTAAAACAGCAAGCTACAGTTGTAAATCCATGTAAAACAGCAAGCTACAGTTGTAAATCCATGTAAAACAGCAAGCTACAGATGTAAATCCATGTAAAACAGCAAGCTACAGTTGTAAATCCACGTAAAACAGCAAGCTACAGATGTAAATCCATGTAAAACAGCAAGCTACAGTTGTAAATCCATGTAAAACAGCAAGCTACAGATGTAAATCCATGTAAAACAGCAAGCTACAGTTGTAAATCCATGTAAAACAGCAAGCTACAGATGTAAATCCATGTAAAACAGCAAGCTACAGATGTAAATCCATGTAAAACAGCAAGCTTCAGGTGTAAATCCATGTAAAACAGCAAGCTTCAGGTGTAAATCCATGTAAAACAGCAAGCTTCAGGTGTAAATCCACGTAAAACAGCAAGCTACAGTTGTAAATCCACGTAAAACAGCAAGCTACAGGTGTAAATCCACGTAAAACAGCAAGCTACAGTTGTAAATCCACATAAAACAGCAAGCTGCAGGTGTAAATCCACATAAAACAGCAAGCTACAGTTGTAAATCCACGTAAAACAGCAAGCTACAGTTGTAAATCCACGTAAAACAGCAAGCTACAGGTGTAAATCCACGTAAAACAGCAAGCTACAGTTGTAAATCCATGTAAAACAGCAAGCTACAGTTGTAAATCCATGTAAAACAGCAAGCTACAGTTGTAAATCCACGTAAAACAGCAAGCTACAGTTGTAAATCCACGTAAAACAGCAAGCTTCAGGTGTAAATCCACGTAAAACAGCAAGCTACAGTTGTAAATCCATGTAAAACAGCAAGCTACAGTTGTAAATCCATGTAAAACAGCAAGCTACAGTTGTAAATCCATGTAAAACAGCAAGCTACAGGTGTAAATCCACGTAAAACAGCAAGCTACAGTTGTAAATCCACGTAAAACAGCAAGCTACAGTTGTAAATCCACGTAAAACAGCAAGCTACAGTTGTAAATCCATGTAAAACAGCAAGCTACAGTTGTAAATCCATGTAAAACAGCAAGCTACAGGTGTAAATCCACGTAAAACAGCAAGCTACAGTTGTAAATCCACGTAAAACAGCAAGCTACAGGTGTAAATCCACGTAAAACAGCAAGCTACAGTTGTAAATCCACGTAAAACAGCAAGCTACAGTTGTAAATCCACGTAAAACAGCAAGCTACAGTTGTAAATCCACGTAAAACAGCAAGCTACAGTTGTAAATCCATGTAAAACAGCAAGCTACAGTTGTAAATCCATGTAAAACAGCAAGCTACAGTTGTAAATCCATGTAAAACAGCAAGCTACAGTTGTAAATCCACGTAAAACAGCAAGCTACAGTTGTAAATCCACGTAAAACAGCAAGCTACAGTTGTAAATCCACGTAAAACAGCAAGCTACAGTTGTAAATCCACATAAAACAGCAAGCTACAGTTGTAAATCCATGTAAAACAGCAAGCTACAGTTGTAAATCCACATAAAACAGCAAGCTACAGTTGTAAATCCATGTAAAACAGCAAGCTACAGTTGTAAATCCACATAAAACAGCAAGCTACAGTTGTAAATCCATGTAAAACAGCAAGCTACAGTTGTAAATCCACGTAAAACAGCAAGCTGCAGTTGTAAATCCATGTAAAACAGCAAGCTACAGTTGTAAATCCATGTAAAACAGCAAGCTACAGTTGTAAATCCATGTAAAACAGCAAGCTACAGTTGTAAATCCATGTAAAACAGCAAGCTACAGTTGTAAATCCATGTAAAACAGCAAGCTACAGTTGTAAATCCATGTAAAACAGCAAGCTACAGTTGTAAATCCATGTAAAACAGCAAGCTACAGTTGTAAATCCATGTAAAACAGCAAGCTACAGTTGTAAATCCACGTGAAACAGCAAGCCACAGTTGTAAATCCACGTAAAACAGCAAGCTACAGTTGTAAATCCACGTAAAACAGCAAGCTACAGTTGGAAATCCATGTAAAACAGCAAGCTACAGTTGTAAATCCATGTAAAACAGCAAGCTACAGTTGTAAATCCATGTAAAACAGCAAGCTTCAGGTGTAAATCCACGTAAAACAGCAAGCTACAGTTGTAAATCCATGTAAAACAGCAAGCTACAGTTGGAAATCCATGTAAAACAGCAAGCTACAGTTGTAAATCCATGTAAAACAGCAAGCTACAGTTGTAAATCCATGTAAAACAGCAAGCTACAGGTGTAAATCCACGTGAAACAGCAAGCCACAGTTGTAAATCCACGTAAAACAGCAAGCTACAGTTGTAAATCCACGTAAAACAGCAAGCTTCAGGTGTAAATCCACGTAAAACAGCAAGCTACAGTTGTAAATCCACATAAAACAGCAAGCTACAGTTGTAAATCCATGTAAAACAGCAAGCTACAGTTGTAAATCCATGTAAAACAGCAAGCTACAGTTGTAAATCCATGTAAAACAGCAAGCTACAGGTGTAAATCCACGTAAAACAGCAAGCTACAGTTGTAAATCCACGTAAAACAGCAAGCTACAGTTGTAAATCCACGTAAAACAGCAAGCTACAGTTGTAAATCCATGTAAAACAGCAAGCTACAGTTGTAAATCCATGTAAAACAGCAAGCTACAGGTGTAAATCCACGTAAAACAGCAAGCTACAGTTGTAAATCCACGTAAAACAGCAAGCTACAGTTGTAAATCCATGTAAAACAGCAAGCTACAGGTGTAAATCCACGTAAAACAGCAAGCTACAGTTGTAAATCCATGTAAAACAGCAAGCTACAGTTGTAAATCCATGTAAAACAGCAAGCTACAGTTGTAAATCCATGTAAAACAGCAAGCTACAGGTGTAAATCCACGTAAAACAGCAAGCTACAGTTGTAAATCCATGTAAAACAGCAAGCTTCAGGTGTAAATCCATGTAAAACAGCAAGCTTCAGGTGTAAATCCATGTAAAACAGCAAGCTTCAGGTGTAAATCCACGTAAAACAGCAAGCTACAGTTGTAAATCCACGTAAAACAGCAAGCTGCAGGTGTAAATCCACGTAAAACAGCAAGCTACAGTTGTAAATCCACATAAAACAGCAAGCTGCAGGTGTAAATCCACGTAAAACAGCAAGCTACAGTTGTAAATCCACGTAAAACAGCAAGCTACAGTTGTAAATCCACGTAAAACAGCAAGCTACAGGTGTAAATCCACGTAAAACAGCAAGCTACAGTTGTAAATCCATGTAAAACAGCAAGCTACAGTTGTAAATCCATGTAAAACAGCAAGCTACAGTTGTAAATCCATGTAAAACAGCAAGCTACAGGTGTAAATCCACGTAAAACAGCAAGCCACAGTTGTAAATCCACGTAAAACAGCAAGCTACAGTTGTAAATCCACGTAAAACAGCAAGCCACAGTTGTAAATCCATGTAAAACAGCAAGCTACAGGTGTAAATCCACGTAAAACAGCAAGCTACAGTTGTAAATCCACGTAAAACAGCAAGCTTCAGGTGTAAATCCACGTAAAACAGCAAGCTACAGTTGTAAATCCACGTGAAAAAGCAAGCCACAGTTGTAAATCCACGTAAAACAGCAAGCTACAGTTGTAAATCCACGTAAAACAGCAAGCTTCAGGTGTAAATCCACGTAAAACAGCAAGCTACAGTTGTAAATCCACGTAAAACAGCAAGCTTCAGGTGTAAATCCACGTAAAACAGCAAGCTACAGTTGTAAATCCATGTAAAACAGCAAGCTACAGTTGTAAATCCATGTAAAACAGCAAGCTACAGTTGTAAATCCATGTAAAACAGCAAGCTACAGTTGTAAATCCATGTAAAACAGCAAGCTGCAGGTGTAAATCCACATAAAACAGCAAGCTACAGTTGTAAATCCACGTAAAACAGCAAGCTACAGGTGTAAATACACGTAAAACAGCAAGCTTCAGGTGTAAATCCACGTAAAACAGCAAACTACAGTTGTAAATCCACGTAAAACAGCAAGCTACAGTTGTAAATCCACGTAAAACAGCAAGCTACAGTTGTAAATCCACGTAAAACAGCAAGCTACAGTTGTAAATCCACGTAAAACAGCAAGCTACAGTTGTAAATCCACGTAAAACAGCAAGCTACAGTTGTAAATCCACGTAAAACAGCAAGCTACAGTTGTAAATCCACGTAAAACAGCAAGCTACAGTTGTAAATCCACGTAAAACAGCAAGCTACAGTTGTAAATCCACGTAAAACAGCAAGCTACAGTTGTAAATCCACGTAAAACAGCAAGCTTCCGTTGTAAATCCACGTAAAACAGCAAGCTACAGTTGTAAATCCATGTAAAACAGCAAGCTGCAGGTGTAAATCAATGTAAAACAGCAAGCTACAGTTGTAAATCCACATAAAACAGCAAGCTGCAGGTGTAAATCCACGTAAAACAGCAAGCTACAGTTGTAAATCCACATAAAACAGCAAGCTACAGTTGTAAATCCATGTAAAACAGCAAGCTACAGTTGTAAATCCACGTAAAACAGCAAGCTTCAGGTGTAAATCCACGTAAAACAGCAAGCTACAGTTGTAAATCCATGTAAAACAGCAAGCTACAGTTGTAAATCCATGTAAAACAGCAAGCTACAGTTGTAAATCCATGTAAAACAGCAAGCTACAGTTGTAAATCCATGTAAAACAGCAAGCTACAGTTGTAAATCCATGTAAAACAGCAAGCTACAGTTGTAAATCCACGTAAAACAGCAAGCTACAGTTGTAAATCCACGTAAAACAGCAAGCTACAGTTGTAAATCCACGTAAAACAGCAAGCTACAGTTGTAAATCCACGTAAAACAGCAAGCTTCAGGTGTAAATCCACGTAAAACAGCAAGCTACAGTTGTAAATCCATGTAAAACAGCAAGCTACAGTTGTAAATCCATGTAAAACAGCAAGCTACAGTTGTAAATCCATGTAAAACAGCAAGCTACAGTTGTAAATCCATGTAAAACAGCAAGCTACAGGTGTAAATCCACGTAAAACAGCAAGCTACAGTTGTAAATCCACGTAAAACAGCAAGCTACAGTTGTAAATCCACGTAAAACAGCAAGCTACAGTTGTAAATCCACGTAAAACAGCAAGCTACAGGTGTAAATCCACGTAAAACAGCAAGCTACAGTTGTAAATCCATGTAAAACAGCAAGCTACAGTTGTAAATCCATGTAAAACAGCAAGCTACAGGTGTAAATCCACGTAAAACAGCAAGCTACAGTTGTAAATCCATGTAAAACAGCAAGCTACAGGTGTAAATCCACGTAAAACAGCAAGCTACAGGTGTAAATCCATGTAAAACAGCAAGCTTCAGGTGTAAATCCACGTAAAACAGCAAGCTACAGTTGTAAATCCACGTAAAACAGCAAGCTACAGTTGTAAATCCACGTAAAACAGCAAGCTGCAGGTGTAAATCCACGTAAAACAGCAAGCTACAGGTGTAAATCCACGTAAAACAGCAAGCTACAGTTGTAAATCCATGTAAAACAGCAAGCTACAGGTGTAAATCCACGTAAAACAGCAAGCTACAGTTGTAAATCCATGTAAAACAGCAAGCTACAGTTGTAAATCCATGTAAAACAGCAAGCTACAGTTGTAAATCCATGTAAAACAGCAAGCTACAGGTGTAAATCCACGTAAAACAGCAAGCTACAGTTGTAAATCCATGTAAAACAGCAAGCTTCAGGTGTAAATCCACGTAAAACAGCAAGCTACAGGTGTAAATCCATGTAAAACAGCAAGCTTCAGGTGTAAATCCACGTAAAACAGCAAGCTACAGTTGTAAATCCACGTAAAACAGCAAGCTACAGTTGTAAATCCACGTAAAACAGCAAGCTACAGGTGTAAATCCACATAAAACAGCAAGCTACAGGTGTAAATCCACGTAAAACAGCAAGCTACAGGTGTAAATCCACATAAAACAGCAAGCTACAGGTGTAAATCCACGTAAAACAGCAAGCTACAGTTGTAAATCCACATAAAACAGCAAGCTACAGTTGTAAATCCATGTAAAACAGCAAGCTACAGTTGTAAATCCATGTAAAACAGCAAGCTACAGGTGTAAATCCACGTAAAACAGCAAGCTACAGTTGTAAATCCACGTAAAACAGCAAGCTACAGTTGTAAATCCACGTAAAACAGCAAGCTACAGTTGTAAATCCACGTAAAACAGCAAGCTACAGTTGTAAATCCACGTAAAACAGCAAGCTACAGGTGTAAATCCACGTAAAACAGCAAGCTACAGTTGTAAATCCATGTAAAACAGCAAGCTACAGTTGTAAATCCATGTAAAACAGCAAGCTACAGTTGTAAATCCATGTAAAACAGCAAGCTACAGGTGTAAATCCACGTAAAACAGCAAGCTACAGTTGTAAATCCATGTAAAACAGCAAGCTACAGGTGTAAATCCATGTAAAACAGCAAGCTACAGGTGTAAATCCATGTAAAACAGCAAGCTACAGTTGTAAATCCACGTAAAACAGCAAGCTACAGGTGTAAATCCACGTAAAACAGCAAGCTACAGGTGTAAATCCACGTAAAACAGCAAGCTACAGTTGTAAATCCACGTAAAACAGCAAGCTACAGGTGTAAATCCACGTAAAACAGCAAGCTACAGTTGTAAATCCATGTAAAACAGCAAGCTACAGTTGTAAATCCATGTAAAACAGCAAGCTACAGGTGTAAATCCACGTAAAACAGCAAGCTACAGTTGTAAATCCATGTAAAACAGCAAGCTACAGGTGTAAATCCACGTAAAACAGCAAGCTACAGGTGTAAATCCATGTAAAACAGCAAGCTACAGGTGTAAATCCACGTAAAACAGCAAGCTACAGTTGTAAATCCACGTAAAACAGCAAGCTACAGTTGTAAATCCACGTAAAACAGCAAGCTACAGGTGTAAATCCACGTAAAACGGCAAGCTACAGGTGTAAATCCACGTGAAACAGCAAGCTACAGTTGTAAATCCATGTAAAACAGCAAGCTACAGTTGTAAATCCACGTAAAACAGCAAGCTACAGTTGTACATCCATGTAAAACAGCAAGATACAGTTGTAAATCCATGTAAAACAGCAAGCTACAGTTGTAAATCGATGTAAAACAGCAAGCTACAGGTGTAAATCCACGTAAAACAGCAAGCTACAGTTGTAAATCCATGTAAAACAGCAAGCTACAGGTGTAAATCCACGTAAAACAGCAAGCTACAGGTGTAAATCCATGTAAAACAGCAAGCTTCAGGTGTAAATCCACGTAAAACAGCAAGCTACAGTTGTAAATCCACGTAAAACAGCAAGCTACAGTTGTAAATCCACGTAAAACAGCAAGCTGCAGGTGTAAATCCACGTAAAACAGCAAGCTACAGGTGTAAATCCACGTAAAACAGCAAGCTACAGTTGTAAATCCACATAAAACAGCAAGCTACAGGTGTAAATCCACGTAAAACAGCAAGCTACAGTTGTAAATCCACATAAAACAGCAAGCTACAGTTGTAAATCCATGTAAAACAGCAAGCTACAGTTGTAAATCCATGTAAAACAGCAAGCTACAGGTGTAAATCCACGTAAAACAGCAAGCTACAGTTGTAAATCCACGTAAAACAGCAAGCTACAGTTGTAAATCCACGTAAAACAGCAAGCTACAGTTGTAAATCCACGTAAAACAGCAAGCTACAGTTGTAAATCCACGTAAAACAGCAAGCTACAGGTGTAAATCCACGTAAAACAGCAAGCTACAGATGTAAATCCATGTAAAACAGCAAGCTACAGTTGTAAATCCATGTAAAACAGCAAGCTACAGTTGTAAATCCATGTAAAACAGCAAGCTACAGGTGTAAATCCATGTAAAACAGCAAGCTACAGATGTAAATCCATGTAAAACAGCAAGCTACAGATGTAAATCCATGTAAAACAGCAAGCTACAGATGTAAATCCATGTAAAACAGCAAGCTACAGTTGTAAATCCACGTAAAACAGCAAGCTACAGGTGTAAATCCACGTGAATCAGCAAGCTACAGTTGTAAATCCACGTGAAACAGCAAGCTACAGTTGTAAATCCACGTAAAACAGCAAGCTGCAGGTGTAAATCAATGTAAAACAGCAAGCTACAGTTGTAAATCCACATAAAACAGCAAGCTGCAGGTGTAAATCCACGTAAAACAGCAAGCTACAGTTGTAAATCCACATAAAACAGCAAGCTACAGTTGTAAATCCATGTAAAACAGCAAGCTACAGTTGTAAATCCACGTAAAACAGCAAGCTACAGGTGTAAATCCACGTAAAACAGCAAGCTACAGTTGTAAATCCATGTAAAACAGCAAGCTACAGTTGTAAATCCATGTAAAACAGCAAGCTACAGTTGTAAATCCATGTAAAACAGCAAGCTACAGTTGTAAATCCATGTAAAACAGCAAGCTACAGTTGTAAATCCATGTAAAACAGCAAGCTACAGTTGTAAATCCACGTAAAACAGCAAGCTACAGTTGTAAATCCACGTAAAACAGCAAGCTACAGTTGTAAATCCACGTAAAACAGCAAGCTACAGTTGTAAATCCACGTAAAACAGCAAGCTTCAGGTGTAAATCCACGTAAAACAGCAAGCTACAGTTGTAAATCCATGTAAAACAGCAAGCTACAGTTGTAAATCCATGTAAAACAGCAAGCTACAGTTGTAAATCCATGTAAAACAGCAAGCTACAGTTGTAAATCCATGTAAAACAGCAAGCTACAGGTGTAAATCCACGTAAAACAGCAAGCTACAGTTGTAAATCCACGTAAAACAGCAAGCTACAGTTGTAAATCCACGTAAAACAGCAAGCTACAGTTGTAAATCCACGTAAAACAGCAAGCTACAGGTGTAAATCCACGTAAAACAGCAAGCTACAGTTGTAAATCCATGTAAAACAGCAAGCTACAGTTGTAAATCCATGTAAAACAGCAAGCTACAGTTGTAAATCCATGTAAAACAGCAAGCTACAGGTGTAAATCCATGTAAAACAGCAAGCTACAGTTGTAAATCCATGTAAAACAGCAAGCTTCAGGTGTAAATCCATGTAAAACAGCAAGCTTCAGGTGTAAATCCATGTAAAACAGCAAGCTTCAGGTGTAAATCCACGTAAAACAGCAAGCTACAGTTGTAAATCCACGTAAAACAGCAAGCTACAGTTGTAAATCCACATAAAACAGCAAGCTGCAGGTGTAAATCCACGTAAAACAGCAAGCTGCAGGTGTAAATCCACGTAAAACAGCAAGCTACAGTTGTAAATCCACATAAAACAGCAAGCTGCAGGTGTAAATCCACGTAAAACAGCAAGCTACAGTTGTAAATCCACATAAAACAGCAAGCTACAGTTGTAAATCCATGTAAAACAGCAAGCTACAGTTGTAAATCCATGTAAAACAGCAAGCTACAGGTGTAAATCCACGTAAAACAGCAAGCTACAGTTGTAAATCCACGTAAAACAGCAAGCTACAGTTGTAAATCCACGTAAAACAGCAAGCTTCAGGTGTAAATCCACGTAAAACAGCAAGCTACAGTTGTAAATCCATGTAAAACAGCAAGCTACAGTTGTAAATCCATGTAAAACAGCAAGCTACAGGTGTAAATCCACGTAAAACAGCAAGCTACAGTTGTAAATCCACGTAAAACAGCAAGCTACAGTTGTAAATCCACGTAAAACAGCAAGCTACAGTTGTAAATCCACGTAAAACAGCAAGCTACAGGTGTAAATCCACGTAAAACAGCAAGCTACAGTTGTAAATCCATGTAAAACAGCAAGCTACAGTTGTAAATCCATGTAAAACAGCAAGCTACAGTTGTAAATCCATGTAAAACAGCAAGCTACAGGTGTAAATCCACGTAAAACAGCAAGCTACAGTTGTAAATCCATGTAAAACAGCAAGCTACAGTTGTAAATCCATGTAAAACAGCAAGCTTCAGGTGTAAATCCACGTAAAACAGCAAGCTACAGTTGTAAATCCACGTAAAACAGCAAGCTTCCGTTGTAAATCCACGTAAAACAGCAAGCTGCAGGTGTAAATCCATGTAAAACAGCAAGCTACAGTTGTAAATCCACATAAAACAGCAAGCTACAGTTGTAAATCCACGTAAAACAGCAAGCTACAGTTGTAAATCCACGTAAAACAGCAAGCTACAGTTGTAAATCCACGTAAAACAGCAAGCTACAGGTGTAAATCCACGTAAAACAGCAAGCTACAGTTGTAAATCCATGTAAAACAGCAAGCTACAGTTGTAAATCCATGTAAAACAGCAAGCTACAGTTGTAAATCCATGTAAAACAGCAAGCTACAGGTGTAAATCCACGTAAAACAGCAAGCTACAGTTGTAAATCCATGTAAAACAGCAAGCTACAGTTGTAAATCCACGTAAAACAGCAAGCTACAGTTGTAAATCCATGTAAAACAGCAAGCTACAGTTGTAAATCCACGTAAAACAGCAAGCTACAGTTGTAAATCCATGTAAAACAGCAAGCTACAGTTGTAAATCCATGTAAAACAGCAAGCTACAGTTGTAAATCCATGTAAAACAGCAAGCTACAGTTGTAAATCCATGTAAAACAGCAAGCTACAGTTGTAAATCCATGTAAAACAGCAAGCTACAGTTGTAAATCCATGTAAAACAGCAAGCTACAGTTGTAAATCCATGTAAAACAGCAAGCTACAGTTGTAAATCCATGTAAAACAGCAAGCTACAGTTGTAAATCCACGTAAAACAGCAAGCTACAGTTGTAAATCCACGTAAAACAGCAAGCTACAGTTGTAAATCCACGTAAAACAGCAAGCTTCAGGTGTAAATCCACGTAAAACAGCAAGCTACAGTTGTAAATCCATGTAAAACAGCAAGCTACAGTTGTAAATCCATGTAAAACAGCAAGCTACAGTTGTAAATCCATGTAAAACAGCAAGCTACAGTTGTAAATCCATGTAAAACAGCAAGCTACAGTTGTAAATCCACGTAAAACAGCAAGCTACAGTTGTAAATCCATGTAAAACAGCAAGCTACAGTTGTAAATCCACGTAAAACAGCAAGCTTCAGGTGTAAATCCACGTAAAACAGCAAGCTACAGTTGTAAATCCATGTAAAACAGCAAGCTACAGTTGTAAATCCATGTAAAACAGCAAGCTACAGGTGTAAATCCATGTAAAACAGCAAGCTACAGTTGTAAATCCATGTAAAACAGCAAGCTACAGGTGTAAATCCACGTAAAACAGCAAGCTACAGTTGTAAATCCACGTAAAACAGCAAGCTACAGGTGTAAATCCACGTAAAACAGCAAGCTACAGTTGTAAATCCATGTAAAACAGCAAGCTACAGTTGTAAATCCATGTAAAACAGCAAGCTACAGTTGTAAATCCATGTAAAACAGCAAGCTACAGGTGTAAATCCACGTAAAACAGCAAGCTACAGTTGTAAATCCATGTAAAACAGCAAGCTTCAGGTGTAAATCCATGTAAAACAGCAAGCTACAGGTGTAAATCCATGTAAAACAGCAAGCTACAGGTGTAAATCCACGTAAAACAGCAAGCTACAGGTGTAAATCCACGTAAAACAGCAAGCTACAGATGTAAATCCATGTAAAACAGCAAGCTACAGTTGTAAATCCATGTAAAACAGCAAGCTACAGTTGTAAATCCATGTAAAACAGCAAGCTACAGTTGTAAATCCATGTAAAACAGCAAGCTACAGGTGTAAATCCACGTAAAACAGCAAGCTACAGATGTAAATCCATGTAAAACAGCAAGCTACAGTTGTAAATCCACGTAAAACAGCAAGCTACAGTTGTAAATCCATGTAAAACAGCAAGCTACAGTTGTAAATCCATGTAAAACAGCAAGCTACAGTTGTAAATCCATGTAAAACAGCAAGCTACAGTTGTAAATCCATGTAAAACAGCAAGCTACAGTTGTAAATCCATGTAAAACAGCAAGCTACAGTTGTAAATCCATGTAAAACAGCAAGCTACAGTTGTAAATCCATGTAAAACAGCAAGCTACAGTTGTAAATCCACATAAAACAGCAAGCTGCAGGTGGAAATCCACGTAAAACAGCAAGCTACAGTTGTAAATCCATGTAAAACAGCAAGCTACAGTTGTAAATCCACATAAAACAGCAAGCTGCAGGTGTAAATCCATGTAAAACAGCAAGCTACAGTTGTAAATCCACATAAAACAGCAAGCTACAGTTGTAAATCCACATAAAACAGCAAGCTACAGTTGTAAATCCATGTAAAACAGCAAGCTACAGTTGTAAATCCACATAAAACAGCAAGCTGCAGGTGTAAATCCATGTAAAACAGCAAGCTACAGTTGTAAATCCACATAAAACAGCAAGCTACAGTTGTAAATCCATGTAAAA
>NW_028222335.1:0-25000 GCF_056783735.1 Eptatretus burgeri
ACACTTTTTTCGGAGTCGGAATTGCTGATATTTTCAAATCTGGAGCTTACATTTTGTGATAATGTTTAATTTAAGAGATTCTCTCAGTTATTCATAAACACAACTTAAATAAAGCCGCGAATGCTGATGTCTCCAGGCGTTTATAAGCATTGTAATATACACAGTGATTCGTAGATATGATGAACAGGCATTCGATAATATGAGTGAGGGAAGTGAAAAAAAAAATTAATCGTGAAAAAATCGTTGCGGCCTGTCCTAAGTTAAGGCATGGTTGAGCAGGCCAAAAAACATGATGGCTTCAGCCAACAACGCGGTTACCCAGGAAACGCCTTAAGACCTCAGACAGCAAGGAGGCTGAGGATCACCTGATGAAGGATAAAATGAAATAAGGCCATTAATTATCATCAAAAGGGATGTTGTAATTAACCAATTAACCCAAACACCCAATTTTCACTTCAGCACTTCCATTGTAGTTTTCTTAGTATGCATGCAATGTTTCAGGCTGCGAGGTTTTATGGTTTTAGAGTTATGTAGGAGACACACAGGCACAACCTTTTATTTGTGTATATATATATATATATATATATATATATATATATATATATATATATATATATATATATATATATATATATATATATATATATATATATATATATATCCATATCCATATATATATATATATATATATATATATATATATATATATATATCCATATATATATATATATATATATATCCATATATATATATATATATATATATATATATATATATATATATATCCATATATATATATATATATATATATATATATATATATATATATATATATATATATATATATATATATATCCATATATATATATATATATATATATATATATATATATATATATATATCCATATATATATATATATATATATATATATATATATATATATATCCATATATATATATATATATATATATATATATATATATATCCATATATATATATATATATATATATATATATATATATATATATATATATATATATATATATATATATATATATATCCATATATATATATATATATATATATATATATATATCCATATATATATGTATATATATATATATATATATATATATATATATATATATATCCATATATATATATAATTATATATATATATCCATATGTATATATATATATATATATATATCCATATATATATATATATATATATATATATATATATATATATATATATATATATATATATATATATATATATATATATATATATATATATATATATATATATATATATATATAACTATATATATATATATATCCATATATATATATATATATATATATATATATATATATATATATATATATATATATATATATCCATATATATATATATATATATATATATATATATATATATATATATATATATATATATATATATATATATATATCCATATGTATATATATATATATATATATATATATATATATATATATATATATATATATATATATATATATATATATATATATATATATATATATATATATATATATATATATATCCATATGTATATATATATATATATATATATATATATATATATATATATATATATATATATATATATATATATATATATATATATATATATATATATATATATATATATATATATATATATATATATATATATATATATATATATATATATATATATATATATATATATATATATATATATATATATGGATATATATATATATATATATGGATATATATATATATATATATATATATATATATATATATATATATATATATATATCCATATATATATATATATACATATATATATACATATATATATATATCCATATATATATATATACATATATATATATATATACATGTATATACATATATATATATATATATTGTTGCGGTTTTCGCGCCCGCCGGCGTGCGAACGGCCACGTAACTCGAATCGCGGCACGTCGCCCACCGGACGGACAATCCAGTCGTGACCCTCTCGGACTAACGCCGGGAACCAGTCACGGGTGGACCTTTCGGTCTCACCGCGATCGAGCCAATCAGCCCCCGCGTGGGATAGGGTCGCTCGCCAAATTCGAACTACCTAAGTACCCACGCGGAGGGTAGACCGGGCGATCACACCTCGCCGCAGGTCGACTTCGGACACGGGCCACTTAAGCGACCCGTTCCGTACTATCAGAATAACCGAGCGGTGTTATCGTCGACCTCGACGGTTCGATTAATTATCGGGCGTATTCAGCCCACTACCAACCCTTTACGTGAAGCAAGATGGGGATTCAATGGAGGAAAAGACGAAGCGAAGCGGGAGAACAGTTCAACAATAAAGCACATTTATTCGCGACGAACGGAAAGCACACAAATACAATTCCACCAAATGCACACAAAAAAAGAAAACACAATTCCATTTACACAAAAAGCAAACATAAAAGTGAAAACACAGTGCAGAGCTAATACCGACTACCGAGCACACGGCAACACTTATACAATTCTACTTCACAGACGGCGCCGACAACACATACCCAAAACCAAGGAAAAGAAATCCCCCAAGAATGGGGCAGGCCTGAGGCCGAGACCGGGTCGGGCCTACCCGTCTGGTGATGAGACGCGGAGCGGCGATGGCCCCGCAACCCGCGGGCCTCGTGGACAGTGCCTGGCAGGGGGTGGGAACGGGGCCCCCTTGGTCGCACTATCTCAGCGCGGGGGGAAACAGGAGGGGGTTGCTGATGCTCGGGGTATAGAGGATCTTTATTATATGCGACGAGCGTCTCCACCTCGGCCAGGTCGCGCTGTCGGCCTCCCTTGGGTGCAGCTTCCTGCACGACGCGAGCACCCCCTCGTCTGGTGTCGCTGCCTTTCCACAGCTCCGTCCCCTCCGTTCCGACTCCAACGCACACGACGAGCAGCTCCACCGCCCGCGAAGTCTTGACCCTCTGCTTCCGACTCTCCTCTTCTTGACTCTCCGACCCTCCTCTCTGAACTCTTCTTTGGACTCTCTCTGACTGACGAACACCGTCCTTTTATCCCCCCGTAACTTCGCCTTTGACCCCCTCCCTTTGACCTTTCACCTCGCTCCCCATTGGCCCGAGAAAAAGTGGGCGTGAAGGCATTTTGATCCACAAATTTGCATATATCGATCGTTCTGGAGGCGGGGCCAAATCGCCCCTCGCTCACCGATTGGACGGCAAAAAGTGGGCGTGTGTCGTTTTTGATCCGTTTTTGAAGTACAAAATCCGTGATTTTGTACACGCTGTTCAACGTGCGCCCTACACGAGTCCAGCATCGGTGCCCATGAGTGGCGCGAGATGACGGTGATGCGATGGTGGCGAGTTGTGACGGTAAAGGTCGTGGCGGTTGTGGTGAAGCGGTGGTTGTGGTCGGTGGTTGATGTTGTGGTTGTGATCATGGCGGTTGGTCCAAAATAAAGATAGTAAAAGAAAAACGGCTATCCTGAAGAGTCGCAGCTCGCATAAATGACATGTATTCCCACTAGACAACGGGTTTGGGCCTAACTACACATGCACTTACCGAGATACCTCACCTAAGGGACCTGAATGGTGGTTTGCGAATCTGGTAACCACAACACTACCCCCTTCCCTTTTTACAGACTCGTCCCGAGTCGTCAAATTTTCGTGTGCCATCATGTGTAGTTTTCCCCTAGTACATTTTACCTACGGATCCCTGAGTGCGACATTCATGGTATTCGTGTCCCCAAAATAAATAACCTGAGGGCTGCGTAACTATCTAAACAAACTCACTCACACGGACGACTTAAATAAAATTGCCGGCGCTAAGACAAACATGCCGGGGGCGCACTCATATGTACAGTACATCTTACCTTAACTTACAAATCTTACACTAAACCATGGCCCAGGATCATTGAACTCTGCAAAAGAAAGCAGTTAGCAGGGAGCCAGGCTGCCCGCATGCAGTCTCTGGCTCAAAACAATGCAGGTGACAGGGAACGTGGCTGGCTGCTCACACGCAGTCCAAGGCCTTCCCTTTTGAACTGAACGCAGTGAACCACAACGGTGCATGGGCTGCACAAACGCAGTCTCCGTGCCAGCTCAAGTGGCACACGCAATTAGCACAACGAATGGATGCATGAATGGATGGACGCAAACACGGTGCACGGGCCGCCACTGCAGGCCCGTGTTGTAGCTGCCAACAGGGCAGTTCTCGCAGCTTGCAAACTGTTGCCTTGCGGATCCTGGCGCACATGGAAATGAACAGGGGGGGGCAAAGCAAAAATTGAACGGGGCTGGTGAACGTGGGCAGTGGGCATGGCATGGCAAAGGTGAGCAGGCAAACACAGCCCGCAGAAGAAGGCCGCCGCAGGCAAACATAGCGGGCAGATGAACTGGCCGGCACAGGCCTTGCAGCACAACAACAACTGCCGATGAAGTTTGCCGGCCTCTGCCTTGCAGCAAAACACGGCCAGCCGATGAAGTTGGCCAGCCTTTGCCGTTCAGTGGAGGTTGGTGGAGGGAGTGCGGTGGTGCTGGCCACTTGGAAGGCGGGCTCGGACCTACCTACCTGTCTCCCTCCCACCTATCGCCTTTGCCTGTCACTGTCCATACCCACTCCCTTAATTTGTCAAACCCCAATTTAGCCCCAACTTATTTTTTTATTGTTTTTATTTTTACTTCCCCACTATAAATCGTCCCCTAACCCCCTTTATCGTCCTTGTTCGGCTAACCTATTCTGTCACCTAGCCTACTCCCAACCCCTACGTTCCCTTCCCGGAGGGGAATAAGGGAGAGCTAACGTCCTGTGTCGAGGCCCAACTCAAGCCTCAGAATGGCCTCCCCAGAGTTCGGCGATCTATAACCAAAGTGGGTCCAGCGGCCCACAACGACAGCGAGGGGATGGATGGTGCGGAGGGGTACATCTCCTAATCTACCCTATCCATTTAACTGTTAAACTACCCGGGGCTTTCAACAAGCGCCTCTCGCTTAAACTATTGGTTCTAACAACCCAGATTCCCGTCGCCTGTGTTGGTGTCCTCACAATTTCGGGCCTCGCCCCCCAATTTTCTCTCCGTGCCCTCACACGGTCTCCTGGCTGGGACACGTGGCTCACTTTGGCAGGCACGACCCTCTGCCGATTCTCCCGCTATGGCACCCCCGGGCACTACACTGCCTCCGAGCCTACCAGCTCCCTAACACCGGGAGTGCCCCCATGGCACCTCCCCTGAAACGCACATGTGGCAGGCCGGCCTCCCGGGCCCCTTTCCGTGGGTCACCCGTGCCGACCACACTGCCCACGCGCCTAATGGCGGCCCGGGCCCCCGCACCAAGCCGGCGCAGCCGTGCCCACTACTCTATCCCGGCCCCCATGGGCCCATGGCCTACCGCGGCCGACTAGCCTGGTGCCCGGGGTACCCACTCAGCGATACTCACCTTTCGCAGCCACGCTCCCAAGCCCGTCAACAGGGCTCCTGCACCCCTCCAAATGGGTCTCGAGCCTACTTTCCCACCAACAACAAAACGACCTCCATTTTTCAATTTGACTAACCCAGCTAACTCACTCTACACTGACCCCGGGGTCCCTTGGGCGGGAGTCACTCCTCCCCCCAATCACTCATCGCACCATGCATTCCCCATTCGCTCCACACACACAGACCCGCTGGCCTCACTCACTCATGTCTCCACCTCACGACTCACCAAGCACATGCTTCCACTTCACTCACCAACTCTTCCACACACTCACCACTGAACTCTGCCATCCTAACTACATCCCCTAACTAACTCGTGCTCCCACGTCGTCCCTTAAACTACAGCACGTTCCTTTTAACACTACGTAGCTAAACTACGTCCCCTCTACACATCCAAAGTCTGTCTCTGTCTCCAAAATAATCCCATTAATCAATTTATTTCCCAACCTAAATCTGGCTACAATCCCTCTAACTAATCCATTCCACGGACTCCATGAGGACTTACCCCTGCCCCATGGAGTCGGTCTAGCTAAGCTAACCCTTCCCCCTAACTAGTTTCCATCCTGTGCCCAGGCTCAAGGGGGTCTTTCACCCCTTGCCCAGGAATCCTGTACACCCGAAAGTGAGGCTTGCTCTTTTTTTATTTCTTTTCTTCTTTACATGCGCAGCACCTGCGCGGCAACTCAGAGCTCGCGCCCTTTACACCTGCCCGTGACGTCATGCAGCTGCACGTGTTCCTCGTCCCTCCTTGGACGGGACCATCCGGCAGAGATACCCCTCCTGCCGGATTCCAACCCCACGTGCAGCCATGGCGTCACCGTGCGCATAAAAAAAAAACACAAGCCACACGTCTCGAGGGGTTCCCCACGCGAACACATGTGCTTTGCCCGTTGGAGCTTCACACACACGATCGCGTGGAGAACCCGTCCGGTCCAAATCCATTTACCTGCCTAAACTTTGTCCGTCCGCGGGATCGGCAAATCCACCGCGTGCGTTTCCGGACCGGGACTTCACTCTCGCAAGCGAGCACGTGGTGGTCTCGTGCGTTGCACAGCACGGACCGCGTGCTCACTGCTGGGTGAACCCGGCACGGTCCTCGAAACAACTACAGCCGCTACCCGGCTTTCTCTCCTCTGTCGCCGTCGTCGTCTCCATTCCACCCACGCACACCTGCGTGTTACGACGCACACAGTCCACACCATCACATTCACACCGGGAGATGCGGCTGCGTGCTCCCGCATGCCAACCGACATCTCCCTCACATACCGCTCTCTCACACACACGGTCTCCCTTGCACACAGCGACCTTGCACACGGCCGTTCACTCACGCGTGCCTCACTACTCTCACACCGTGCCTCATCCACACACGCGGGGGCACTCACCCGCGGTACCTCACTCATACACACGGCGACACTCACACACGCGGTCTCTTCCACACACGGTGCCTCACCCACACACGCGGGGGCACTAACCCGCGGTGCCTCACTCACACTCCGTGCCTCATCCACACACGGCGTGCTGGGAAGCACGTACTCCGGCACCATCGCCACCACACCACTCACACGTGGTGCCTCACTCATACTGGCCGTTTCACTCACACACACGGCCTCACTCACACACGGTGCCCCATCCACACCCGGCGTGCTGGGAAGCACGCACTCTGGCACCATCGCCACCACACCACTCACACACGGGGTCGCTTCCACACACGGTGCCGCACTCACACCTTGCACCACACACACAGGGACAACCACACTGGGGATTTGTGTCCCCACAAGGGTCTCCGGGGCCTCTATACCCCCCAAGCTCTCCGTGCACCCGTCCACAGCACTCGTCCCCTCAACCTCGCAAAGCACGACCGAACTCACCTGGTCGTGACTCGCCTCAAGGGCATACTCCCTCCCCTCGTTCCTGGAGGAGGCCATCCAGGTGCTCGCACCGGGTCCCAACACGCTCCGCGAGCTCAACCCCATTGTCCTCCACTACCTCCGTGTGTGCGTGCGCGTCACTTACCCCGTCTTCCTCGTGTAGTCTCTCCTCTATGGTTCCCTTCCCGGCTACCGTCACTGCCAACTCTTCACCCTTTACCTCCCTTGTCTCAACTATTATTTCTGTTGTCGTCACCTCGTGTCTCGTCTCACACGTTTTGGTCTCCCCATTTAATTTTTCCCTTTCGGTCATCGTCACGACCCTCGCCCAACACGTTCCACGAATTATTTTTCACCCGCCTCCACCGCGGGCCTGTCAGCCGTTGCACCCCCACCCAGCTCGTTTGCTCCCACACGTGGAGTCGCCATTTTAAGCTCCCTGCTCACTGCCTTCATGCCCGCCTGCAGGCATTGGCCCATGTTCTGCGTCTCACCCCGCAGCTCTTTCATTTTTGTTTCCATTCCGTTCATTTTTGTATCCATCTTTTCGTTTATTTGTTGTGTATTCGCATCCATCGTCGTTTTCACTTCATTCATTTGCTTGTTCATGTCTTTCATTTCGTTTTTCATTTCATTTGTGTTTGCATCCATTTTTTCGATCATTTTCGCATTCATCTTTTCGTTCATTGCCGCCAGCATGGCGCATAGCTGGGCCATGTTGGATGCACTCAGCTGAGCCGTTTCGGCAAGGGTTGGGGAAGGGTCTTGGTGGAGAGGGGGGGGGGGAGGTGTCATACACCGCGGCCGCTGCCGCACCCACCTCGGGCCCTGGGTTCAGTTGGGCGAGTCCGTGTTCCTGCACAATCAACATTTCCTGCTCGGGGATTCCATCCTGGACCATGGATTCTACATTACTACACATATACATTTCTAATACCCCCGGCTCCCGCTCGCCTTGAGACGCCATCTTGCTTCTCGTGAAGGGTTAATTTGCTCGCTCGTAATTTGGAGGGAATCGGGGGTCGCTTCTCTCACCCCTGGACCGATTCCCGTGAATTTCGCTGAAGACAGGAGAGCCCGTTTTCCTGTTCTCCGATACCAGTGCCGCGAGGAGGGCGATGAATTTGTATCGCACGACCTGACACCAGTGTTGCGGTTTTCGCGCCCGCCGGCGTGCGACGGCCACGTAACTCGAATCGCGGCACGTCGCCCACCGGACGGACAATCCAGTCGTGACCCTCTCGGACTAACGCCGGGAACCAGTCACGGGTGGACCTTTCGGTCTCACCGCGATCGAGCCAATCAGCCCCCGCGTGGGATAGGGTTGCTCGCCAAATTCGAACTACCTAAGTACCCACGCGGAGGGTAGACCGGGCGATCACACCTCGCCGCAGGTCGACTTCGGACACGGGCCACTTAAGCGACCCGTTCCGTACTATCAGAATAACCGAGCGGTGTTATCGTCGACCTCGACGGTTCGATTAATTATCGGGCGTATCCAGCCCACTACCAACCCTTTACGTGAAGCAAGATGGGGATTCAATGGAGGAAAAGACGAAGCGAAGCGGGAGAACAGTTCAACAATAAAGCACATTTATTCGCGACGAACGGAAAGCACACAAATACAATTCCACCAAATGCACACAAAAAAAGAAAACACAATTCCATTTACACAAAAAGCAAACATAAAAGTGAAAACACAGTGCAGAGCTAATACCGACTACCGAGCACACGGCAACACTTATACAATTCTACTTCACAGACGGCGCCGACAACACATACCCAAAACCAAGGAAAAGAAATCCCCCAAGAATGGGGCAGGCCTGAGGCCGAGACCGGGTCGGGCCTACCCGTCTGGTGATGAGACGCGGAGCGGCGATGGCCCCGCAACCCGCGGGCCTCGTGGACAGTGCCTGGCAGGGGGTGGGAACGGGGCCCCCTTGGTCGCACTATCTCAGCGCGGGGGGAAACAGGAGGGGGTTGCTGATGCTCGGGGTATAGAGGATCTTTATTATATGCGACGAGCGTCTCCACCTCGGCCAGGTCGCGCTGTCGGCCTCCCTTGGGTGCAGCTTCCTGCACGACGCGAGCACCCCCTCGTCTGGTGTCGCCGCCTTTCCACAGCTCCGTCCCCTCCGTTCCGACTCCAACGCACACGACGAGCAGCTCCACCGCCCGCGAAGTCTTGACCCTCTGCTTCCGACTCTCCTCTTCTTGACTCTCCGACCCGTTCTTGTTTGCGACTCTCTCTTCGGACTCTCCGACCCTCGTTCTGCTGACTCTCCGACCGCGTTCTGCTGACTCTCCGACCGACTCCTCGTTCTCGTTCTGCTGACTCCCCGTTCTCGTTCTGCTGACTCTCTCGTTCCGTTCTGACTGACGAACACGGTCCTTTTATCCCCCCGTACCTTCGCCTTTGACCCCCTCCCTTTGACCTTTCAACTCGCTCCCCATTGGCCCGATAAAAAGTGGGCGTGAAGGCTTTTGATCCACAAATTTGCATATATCGATCGTTCTGGAGGCGGGGCCAAATCGCCCCTCGCTCACCGATTGGACGGCAAAAAGTGGGCGTGTGTCGTTTTTGATCCGTTTTTGAAGCAGAAAATCCGTGATTTTGTACACGCTGTTCAACGTGCGCCCTACACGAGTCCAGCATCGGTGCCCATGAGTGGCGCGAGATGACGGTGATGCGATGGTGGCGAGTTGTGACGGTAAAGGTCGTGGCGGTTGTGGTGAAGCGGCGTTGTGGTTGGTGGTTGTTGTTGTGGTTGTGATCATGGCGGTTGGTCCAAAATAAAGATAGTAAAAGAAAAACGGCTATCCTGAAGAGTCGCAGCACGTATAAATGACATGTATTCCCACTAGACAACGGGTTTGGGCCTAACTACACATGCACTTACCGAGATACCTCACCTAAGGGACCTGAATGGTGATTTGCGAATCTGGTAACCACAACACTACCCCCTTCCCTTTTTACAGACTCGTCCCGAGTCGTCAAATTTTCGTGTGCCATCATGTGTAGTTTTCCCCTAGTACACTTTACCTACGGATCCCTGAGTGCGACATTCATGGTATTCGTGTCCCCAAAATAAATAACCTGAGGGCTGCGTAACTATCTAAACAAACTCACTCACACGGACGACTTAAATAAAATTGCCGGCGCTAAGACAAACATGCCGGGGGCGCACTCATATGTACAGTACATCTTACCTTAACTTACAAATCTTACACTAAACCATGGCCCAGGATCATTGAACTCTGCAAAAGAAAGCAGTTAGCAGGGAGCCAGGCTGCCCGCATGCAGTCTCTGGCTCAAAACAATGCAGGTGACAGGGAACGTGGCTGGCTGCTCACACGCAGTCCAAGGCCTTCCCTTTTGAACTGAACGCAGTGAACCACAACGGTGCATGGGCTGCACAACGCAGTCTCCGTGCCAGCTCAAGTGGCACACGCAATGAGCACAACGAATGGATGCATGAATGGATGGACGCAAACACGGTGCACGGGCCGCCACTGCAGGCCCGTGTTGTAGCTGCCAACAGGGCAGTTCTCGCAGCTTGCAAACTGTTGCCTTGATCCTGGCGCACATGGAAATGAACAGGGGGGGCAAAGCAAAAATTGAACGGGGCTGGTGAACGTGGGCAGTGGGCATGGCATGGCAAAGGTGGCAGGCAAACACAGCCCGCAGAAGAAGGCCGCTGCAGGCAAACTCAGCCCGCAGAACCAGGCCGGCACAGGCCTCGAAGAAAAACAGCCAGCAGATGAAGCTGGCCAGCTTTTGCCGTTCAGTGGAGGTTGGTGGAGGGAGTGCGGTGGTGCTGGCCACTTGGAAGGTGGGCTCGGACCTACCTACCTGTCTCCCTCCCAACCTATCGCCTTTGCCTGTCACTGTACATACCCACTCCCTTAATTTGTCAAACCCCAATTTAGCCCCAACTTATTTTTTTGTTGTTTTTATTTTTACTCCCCCACTATAAATCGTCCCCTAACCCCCTTTATCGTCCTTGTTCGGCTAACCTATTCTGTCACCTAGCCTACTCCAAACCCCTACGTTCCCTTCCCAGAGGGGAATAAGGGAGAGCTAACGTCCTGTGTTGAGGCCCAGCGAAGCCTCAGAATGGCCTCCCCAGAGTTCGGCGATCTAACCCAAAGTGGGTCCAGCGGCCCACAACGAGAGCGAGGGGATGGATGGTGCGGAGGGGTACACTTCCTAATCTACCCTATCCATTTAACCGTTAAACTACCCCGGGGCTTTCAACAAGCGCCTCTCGCTTAAACTATTGGTTCTAACAACCCAGATTCCCGTCGCCTGTGTTGGTGTCCTCACAATTTCGGGCCTCGCCCCCCCAATTTTCGCTCCGTGCCCTCACACGGTCTCCTGGCTGGGACACGTGGCTCCCTTTGGCAGGCACGACCCTCTGCCGATTCTCCCGCTATGGCACCCCGGGCACTACACTGCCTCCGAGCCTACCAGCTCCCTAACACCGGGGAGTGCCCCCCATGGCACCTCCCCTGAAACGCACACGTGGCAGGCCGGCCTCCCGGGCCCCTTTCCGAGGGTCACCCGTGCCCACAACACTGCCCACGCGGCTAATGGCGCCCCGGGCCCCGCACCAAGCAGGCGCACCCGTGCCCACTACTCTATCCCGGCCCCCCATGGACCCATGGCCTACCGCGGCCGACTAGCCTGGTGCCCGGGGTACCCACTCAGCGATACTCACCTTTCGCAGCCACGCTCCCAAGCCCGTCAACAGGGCTCCTGCACCCCTCCAAATGGGTCTCGAGCCTACTTTCCCACCAACAACAAAACGACCTCCATTTTTCAATTTGACTAACCCCCTAACTCACTTTATACTGACCCCGGGGTCCCTTGGGCGGGAGTCACTCCTCCCCCCAATCACTCATCGCACCATGCATTCCCCATTCGCTCCACACACACAGACCCGCTGGCCTCACTCACTCAACATGTACTCACCTCACAACTCACCAACTCTTCAACACACACACCGCTGAACTCTGCCATCCTCCTAACTACCTCCCCTAACTAACTCGTGCTCCCACGTCGTCCCTTAAACTAGTAGCACGTTCCTTTTAACACTACGTCGCTAAACTACACCCCCTCTACACATCCACAGTCTGTCTCTGTCTCCAAATCAATAATTTTATTTCCCAACCTAAATCTGGCTACAATCCCTCTAACTAATCCATTCCACGGACTCCATGAGGACTTACCCCTGCCCCATGAAGTCGGTCTAGCTAAGCTAACCCTTCCCCCTAACTAGTTTCCCATCCTGTGCCCAGGTAAGGGGGTCTTTCACCCCTTGCCCAGGAATCCTGTACACCCGAAAGTGAGGCTTGCTGTTTTCCCCTTTTTTTTTTCTCTTTTCATGCGCAGCACCTGCGCGGCAACTCAGAGCTCGCGCACTTTACACCTGCCCGTGACGTCATGCAGCTGCACGTGTACCTCGTCCCTCTTGGACGGTACCATCGGCCGGGATACCCCTCCTGCCGGATTCCAACCACACGTGCAGCCATGACGTCACCGTGCGCATATAAAAAAAAAACACAAGCCACACGTCTCGAGGGGTTCCCCACGCGAACACATGTGCTTTGCCCGTTGGAGCTTAACACACACGATCGCGTGGAGAACCCGTCCGGTCCAAATCCATTTACCTGCCTAACTTTGTCCGTCCGCGGGATCGGCAAATCCACCGCGTGCGTTTCCGGACCGGGACTTCACTCTCGCAAGCGAGCACGTGGTGGTCTCGTGCGTTGCACAGCACGAACCGCGTGCTCACTGCTGGGTGAACCCGGCACGGTCCTCGAAACAACTACAGCCGCTACTCGGCTTTCTTTCTTCTGTCGCCTTCGTCGTCGCCATTCGACCCACGCACACCTGCGTGTTACGACGCACACAGTCCACTCCATCACATTCACACGGGGAGACGCGGCTGCGTGCTCCCGCATGCCAACCGACATCTCCCTCTCATACCGCTCTCTCACACACACGGTCTCCCTGGCACACAGCGACCTTGCACACGGCCGTTCACTCACGCGTGCCTCACTACTCACACAAACCATACTACTCACACGTGGTGCTCCATTCACTCGCGCGGGGGCACTCACCCGCGGTGCCTCACCCACAAACGCGAGGGCACTCAACCGCTGTGCCTCATCCACACACCGTGCCTCACTCATACACGCGGGGGCACTCACCCGCGGTACCTCACTCATACACACGGCGACACTCACACATGCGGTCTCTTCCACACAACGTCCCTCACTCATACACGCGGGGCACTCAACCGCGGTGCCTCATCCACACACCGTGCCTCACTCATACACGCGGGGCACTTAACCGCGGTGCCTCATCCACACACGCGGGGGCACTCACCCGCGGTTCCTCACTCATACTGGCCGTTTCACTCACACACACGGCCTCTTCCACACACGGTTCCTCATCCACACACGGTGCCTCATCCAAACACGGCGTGCTGGGAAGCACGCACTCCAGCACCATCGCCACCACACCACTCACACACGGGGTCGCTTCCACACACGGGGACGCACTCACGCCTTGCACCACACACACAGGGACAACTACACTGGGGATTCGTGTCCCCACAAGGGTCTCCGGGGCCTCTATACCCCCCAAGCTCTCCGTGCACCCGTCCACAGCACTCGTCCCCTCAACCTCGCAAAACACGACCGAACTCACCTGGTCGTGACTCGCCTCAAGGGGGCATACTCCCTCCCCTCGTTCCTGGAGGAGGCCATCCAGGTGCTCGCACCGGGTCCCTACACGCTCCGCGAGCTCACCCCCATTGTCCTCCACTACCTCCGTGTGTGCGTGCGCGTCACTTACCCCGTCTTCATCGTGTAGTCTTCCCTCTATTTTTTCTGTCTCCCGTGTCTCTGCCAACTCTTCACCCTTAACCTCCCTTGTCTCAACTATTATTTCCGTTGTCGTCACCTCGTGTCTCGTCTCACACGTTTTGGTCTCCCCATTTAATTTTTCCCTTTCGGTCATCGTCACGACCCTCGCCCAACACGTTCCACGAATTATTTTTTCACCCGCCTCCACCGCGGGCCTGTCAGCCGTTGCACCCCCACCCAGCTCGTTTGCTCCCACACGTGGAGTCGCCATTCCCAGCTCCCTGGTCACGGCCTTCATGCCCGCCTGCAGGCATCGGCCCATGTTCTGCGTCTCACCCCGCAGCTCTTTCATTTCTTCCCTCATTTGCTGTGTATTCGCATCCATCGTCGTTTTCACTTCATTCATTTGCTTGTTCATTTCGTTTTTCATTTCATTTGTATTTGTATCCATCTTTTCGTTCATGTCTTTCATTTCGTTTTTCATTTCATTTGTATTTGTATCCATCGTCGTTTTCACTTCATTCATTTGTTTGTTCATTGCCGCCAGCATGGCGCATAGCTGGGCCATGTTGGATGCACTCAGCTGAGCCGTTTCGGCAAGGGTTGGGGAAGGGTCTTGGTGGAGAGGGGGGGGGGGAGGTGTCATACACCGCGGCCGCTGCCGCACCCACCTCGGGCCCTGGGTTCAGTTGGGCGAGTCCGTGTTCCTGCACAATCAACATTTCCTGCACGGGGATTCCATCCTGGACCATGGACTCTACATTATTACACATATACATTTCTAATACCCCCGGCACCCGCTCGCCTTGAGACGCCATCTTGCTTCTCGTGAAGGGTTAATTTGCTCGCTCGTAATTTGGAGGGAATCGGGGGTCGCTTCTCTCACCCCTGGACCGATTCCCGTGAATTTAGCCGGAGACAGGAGAGCCCGTTTTCCTGTTCTCCGATACCAGTGCCGAGAGGAGGGCGATGGATTTGTATCCCACTCCTGACAACAGTGTTGCGGTTTTCGCGCCCGCCGGCGTGCGACGGCCACGTAACTCGAATCGCGGCACGTCGCCCACCGGACGGACAATCCAGTCGTGACCCTCTCGGACTAACGCCGGGAACCAGTCACGGGTGGACCTTTCGGTCTCACCGCGATCGAGCCAATCAGCCCCCGCGTGGGATAGGGTTGCTCGCCAAATTCGAACTACCGAAGTACCCACGCGGAGGGTAGACCGGGCGATCGCACCTCGCCGCAGGTCGACTTCGGACACGGGCCACTTAAGCGACCCGTTCCGTACTATCAGAATAACCGAGCGGTGTTATCGTCGACCTCGACGGTTCGATTAATTATCGGGCGTACTCAGCCCACTACCAACCCTTTACGTGAAGCAAGGTGGGGATTCAATGGGGGAAAAGACGAAGCGAAGCGGGAGAACAGTTCAACAATAAAGCACATTTATTCGCGACGAACGGAAAGCACACAAATACAATTCCACCAAATGCACACAAAAAAAGAAAACACAATTCCATTTACACAAAAAGCAAACATAAAAGTGAAAACACAGTGCAGAGCTAATACCGACTACCGAGCACACGGCAACACTTATACAATTCTACTTCACAGACGGCGCCGACAACACATACCCAAAACCAAGGAAAAGAAATGCCCCCAAGAATGAGGTAGGCCTGGGGCCGAGACCGGGTCGGGCCTACCCGTCTGGTGATGAGACGCGGAGCGGCAATGGCCCCGCAACCCGCGGGCCTCGTGGACAGTGCCTGGCAGGGGGTGGGAAAAGGGGCCCCCTTGGTCGCACTATCTCAGCGCGGGGGGAAACAGGAGGGGGTTGCTGATGCTCGGGGTATAGAGGATCTTTATTATATGCGACGAGCGTCTCCACCTCGGCCAGGTCGCGCTGTCGGCCTCCCTCGGGTGCAGCTTCCTGCACGACGCGAGCACCCCCTCGTCTGGTGTCGCCGCCTTTCCACAGCTCCGTCCCCTCCGTTCCGACTCCAACGCACACGACGAGCAGCTCCACCGCCCGCGAAGTCTTGACCCTCTGCTTCCGACTCTCCTCTTCTTGACTCTCCGACCCGTTCTTGTTTGCGACTCTCTCTTCGGACTCTCCGACCCTCGTTCTGCTGACTCTCCGACCGCGTTCTGCTGACTCTCCGACCGACTCCTCGTTCTCGTTCTGCTGACTCCCCGTTCTCGTTCTGCTGACTCTCTCGTTCCGTTCTGACTGACGAACACGGTCCTTTTATCCCCCCCGTAACTTCGCCTTTGACCCCCTCCCTTTGACCTTTCAACTCGCTCCCCATTGGCCCGATAAAAAGTGGGCGTGAAGGCTTTTTGATCCACAAATTTGCATATATCGATCGTTCTGGAGGCGGGGCCAAATCGCCCCTCGCTCACCGATTGGACGGCAAAAAGTGGGCGTGTGTCGTTTTTGATCCGTTTTTGAAGCAGAAAATCCGTGATTTTGTACACGCTGTTCAACGTGCGCCCTACACGAGTCCAGCATCGGTGCCCATGAGTGGCGCGAGATGACGGTGATGCGATGGTGGCGAGTTGTGACGGTAAAGGTCGTGGCGGTTGTGGTGAAGCGGCGTTGTGGTTGGTGGTTGTTGTTGTGGTTGTGATCATGGCGGTTGGTCCAAAATAAAGATAGTAAAAGAAAAACGGCTATCCTGAAGAGTCGCAGCACGTATAAATGACATGTATTCCCACTAGACAACGGGTTTGGGCCTAACTACACATGCACTTACCGAGATACCTCACCTAAGGGACCTGAATGGTGGTTTGCGAATCTGGTAACCACAACAATATATATATATATATATATATATATATATATATATATATATATATATATATATATATATATATATATATATATATATATATATATATGAGCCTGGTGTTGGCGCAGTGGTTAGGGCAGCGGCTTGGGATCCAAAAGGTCCTGAGTTCAAGCCCCGTTGAGCCACTGAATTAATACACCAGGGGGTTGACTCAGCCTGTCATCCTTCCGAGGTCGGCGAAATGAGTACCAGTATACTGAGCCGGTGTATACCCCGGTTAAAATAGGTGTACCATATCCCTGTGTCGTAAGAGGCGACCAGGGTTGCGTCAGGAAGGGCATCCGGCGTAAAACATGTGCCAAATCACTATGCGGATCATAATGGATGATCCGCTGTGGCGACCCCTAACGTGAGCAGCCGAAAGAAGAAGAAGAAGAGATATATATATATATATATATATATATATATATATATATATATATATATATATATATATATATATATATATATATATATTGTTGCGGATTCGCGCCCGCCGGTGTGCGGACGGCAACGTAACTCGAATCGCGGCACGTCGCCCACCGGACGGACAATCCCGTCGTGACCCTCTCGGACTAACGCCGGGAACGAGTCACGGGTGGGCCTTTCGGCCTCACCACGATCGTGCCAATCGCCCCCCCGTGGGATAGGGTTGCTCGCCAAATTCGACCTACCTAAGTACCCACACGGAGGGTAGACCGGGCGATCGCACCTCGCCGCAGGTAGACTTCGGACACGTGCCACTTCAAGCGACCCGTTCCGTACAATCGGGATAACCGAGCGGTGTTATCGTCAACCTGGACAGTTCGATTAATTATCGGGCGTTTTTAGCCCACGACCAACCCTTTACGTGAAGTAAGATGGAGATTCAATAAAAGAAAAGACGAAGCGAAATGGGAGGGACAGTTCAACATAGAGCACATTTATTCCGCGGCAAACGGAAAGCACACATATACAATTACACCAAAAGCAAATGTAAAAGAAGAAGAAGCACAGAATAATGCACAAAAAGCAAATGTAAAAGCAAAACACAATGCAGAGCTAACCGACTACCGAGCACACGGCAACACTTATACAGTTTTACTTCACAGACGGCGCCGACAACACATATACTCAAAGCAAAAGAAAAGGACCACCCTCAAGGATGATGGGGGCAGACGGCCTGGGGTCGAGACCGCGTCGGGCCTACCCATCTGATGAGCCGCAAAATGGCGCTGGCGCCCCGACTCTGCGGGCCTCGCTGGGACTGCCTGGTATGGGGTGGGAACGGGGCCCCCTTCTCGCACTATCTCAGCGCGGGGGGAAACAGGAGGGGGTTGTTGATGCTCGGGGGAAGGAGGATATCTCCCTGGCTCGGGTCCCGCGATGAGCGTCTCCACCACGACCACGGTCGCGTTGCCGGCCTCTCCTCTTCGCAGCTCCCCGACTCTGACACGAGCACCCCCTCGACTGCCTTCGCCGCCGCCACCTCTCCAACTCTCCACAGCTCCGTCCAACTGCCTTCTCCGACTCCTCTCTTGACTGGCTCTTCCCAACTCAACTCCGAACTGCACTTGACTGACTACTACTGCTTCTTCTTCCCAACTCAACTCCGAACTTCACTTGACTGACCCAACTACGAGCGAACGCGGCCCTTTATAGCCCCCGTGGCTTCGCTCCTTCGCCTTCGACCCTTCACCTCTGGCTGGCTCCCCATTGGACCGAGGAAAAGTGGGCGTGAATGCTTTTTGATCCACGAATCTGCATACAGCGACCACACTCCGACGCACCTGGAGGCGGGGCCAAATCGCCCCACGCTCGCCGATAGGACGGAACAGAAGTGGGCGTGAGTCGTTTTTGATCCGTTTTTCTGCGGAAAGTCTGTGATGTTTTTGAATACGCTGCTCGGTGCGCGCCCTGCACGAGTCCAGTATCGGTGCCCACGAGTGGCGCGAGAATGGTGGGGATGCGATGGTGGCGAGTTGTGACGGTAAAGGTCGTGGCTGTTGTTGTGAAGCGGCATTGTGGTTGGTGGTTGTTGTTGTGATGGCTGTTGAGACGTGGTTGGTGGTGGTAGTAATGGCGGCTGGTCCAAAATAAAGATAGTAAAAGAAAAACGGCTATCTATCTATCAGCCCGCATTAATGACATTTATTCCCTCTAAACAACGGGTTTGGGCCTAACTACACATATACTTACAGAGATATCTCACCTAAGGGACCTGAATGGTGGTTTGCGAATTTCGTCAACCACAACACTACCCCCTCCCCTTTTTACAGACTCGTCCCGAGTCGTCAAATTTTCGTGTGCCATCATGTGTAGTTTTCCCCGAGTACATTTTACCTATGGATCCCTGAGTGCGACATTCATGGTATTCGTGTCCCCAAAATAAATAACCTGAGGGCTGAGTAACTACCTAAACAAACTCACTCACACGGACGACTTAAATAAAATTGCCGGCGCTAGGACAGACATGCTGGGGGCGCACTCATATGTACAGTACATCTTAACCTTAACTTACAAATTTTACACTAAACCATGGCCCAGGATCACTGAACTCTGCAAAAAGAAAGCAGTTAGCAGGGAGCCAGGCTGCCCGCATGCAGTCTCTGGCTCAAACAATGCAGGTGACAGGGAATGTGGCCGGCTGCTCACACGCAGTCCAAGGCCTTCACTTTTGAACTGAACGCAGTGAACCACAACGGTGCATTGGCTGCACAAACGCAGTCTCCGTGCCAGCTCAAGTGGCACACGCAATGAACACAACGAATGGATGGATGAACACAAACACGGTGCACGGGCCGCCACTGCAGGCCCGTGTTGTAGCTGCCAACAGGGCAGTTCTTGCAGCTTGCAAACTGTTGCTTTCTGATCCTGGCGCACATGGCAATGAACAGGGGGGGCAAAGCAAAAATTGAACGGGGCTGGTGAACAGGGGCAGTGGGCATGGCATGGCAAAGGTAGCAGGCAAACACAGCCTGCAGAAGAAGGCCGCTGCAGGCAAACACAGCCGGCAGACGAACTGGCCGGCACAGGCCTTGAAGCAAAACACAGCCAGCAGATGAAGTGAGCCAGCACAGGCCTTGCAGCAACACAGCCAGCAGATGAAGTGGCCGGCACAAGCCTTGAAGCAAAACACAGCCAGCCGATGGCACAGGCCTTGCAGAAAACAGCTGCAGACGATCCGGCTGGCACAGGCCTTGCAGCACAGCAGCTGCAGACGATCCAGCCGGCACAGGCCTTGCAGCAAAACAACAGCTGCCGATGAAGTGGGCCGGCCTTTGCCTTGCAGCAACGCAGCCAGCAGATGAAGCTGGCCAGCCTTTGCCGTTCAGTGGAGGTTGGTGGAGGGAGTGCGGTGGTGCTGGCCACTCGGAAGGCGGGCTCGGACCTACCCTACGGTCTCCCTCCCAACCTATCGCCTTTGCCTGTCACTGTCCATACCCACTCCCTTAATTTGTCCAAACCCAATTTAGCCCCAACTTATTTTTTTATTTTTAATTCCCCACTATAAATCGTCCCCTAACCCCCTTTATCGTCTTTGTTCGGCTAACCTATCCTGTCACCTAGCCTACTCCCAACCCCTACGTTCCCTTCCCGGAGGGGAACAAGGGAGAGCTAGCGTCCTGTGCCGAGGCCCAATTCAAGCCTCAGGATGGCCTCCCCAGACTTCAGCGATCTATAACACAAAGTGGGTCCAGCGGCCCACAACGAGAGCGAGGGGATGGATGGTGCGGAGGGGTACATCTCCTAATCTACCCTAACCATTTAACTGTTAAACTATCCTGGGGCTTTCAACAAGCGCCTCTTGCTTAAACTATTGGTTCTAACAACCCAGATTCCCGTCGCCTGTGTTGGTGTCCTTTTAATTTCGGGCCTCGCCCCCCCCCCCAATTTTCTCTCCGTGCCCTCACACGGTCTCATGGCTGGGACACGTGGCTCCCTTTGGCAGGCACGACCCTCTGCTCCAACGATGGCACCCCCGGGCACTACACTGCCTCCGAGCCTACCAGCTCCCTAAACACCGGGGAGTGCCCCCCATGGCACCTCCCCTGAAACGCACACGTGGCAGGCTGGCTTTCCAGACCCCTTTCCGAGGGTCACCCATGCCCACAACACTGCCCACGCGACTAATGGCGCCCCGGGCCCCCGCACCAAGCAGGCGCACCCGTGCCCACTACGCTATCCCGGCCCCCCATGGGCCCTTGGCCTACTCCGGCCGACTAGCCTGGTGCCCGGGGTACCCACTCAGCGATACTCACCTTTCGCCACCACGCTCCCAGCCTGTCAACAGGGCTCCTGCACCCCTCCAAACAGGTTTCGAGCCTACTTCCCCACCAACAACAAAACAACCTCCATTTTTGTTAATTTGACTAACCCAGCTAACTCACTCTACACTGATCCCGGGGTCCCTTGGGCGGGAGTCACTCCTCCCCCCAATCACTCATCGCACCATGCAGTCCCCATTCGCTCCATACACCCAGACCCGCTGGCCTCACTCACTCACCAAGCACATGCTTCCACTTCACTCACCAACAACTCTTCAACACACTCACCGCTGAACTCTGCCATCCTTCTCACTACCTCCCCGAACTAACTCGTGCTCCCACGTCGTCCCTTAAACTACAGCACGTTCCTTTTAACACTACGTAGCTAAGCTACGTCCCCACTACACATTCACTGTCTGTCACTGTTCTCAAATGTCCCAAAAATTATTTACCCAACCTAAATCTGACTAACAATCCCCCTAACTAATCCATTCCACGGGCCCCATGAGGACTTACCCCTGCCCCATGGAGCCGGTCGAGCTATGCTAACCCTTCCCCCTAACTAGTTTCCATCCTGTGCCCTGGTGAGGGGGTCTTCCACCCCTTGCCCAGGAATCCTGTGCACCCGAAAGTGAGGCTTGCTGTTCTTTTTTTTTTTTCTAAATGCGCAGCACCAGCGCGGTAACTCACAGCTCGCGCACTTTGCACCTGCCCATGACGTCATGCAGCTGCACGTGTTTCTCGTCCCTCCTTGGATGGTACCATCCGGCAGAGATACCCCTCCTGCCGGATTCCAACCCCACGTGCAGCCATGACGTCACCGTGCGCATAAAAAAAAAACACAAGCCCCACGTCTCGAGGGGTTCCCCACGCGAACACATGTGCTTTGCCCGTTGGAGCTTAACACACACGATCGCGTGGAGAACCCATCCGGTCCAAATCCATAATCCTGCCTAAACTTTGTCCGTCCGCGGGATCGGCAAATCCACCGCGTGCGTTTCCGGACCGGGACTTCACTCTCGCAAGCGAGCACGTGGGGGCCTCGTGCGTTGCACAGCACGGACCTCGTGCTCACTGCTGGGTGAACCCGGCACGGTCTCCGAAACAACTACAGCCGCTACTCGGCTTTCTTTCCTCTGTCGCAGTCTCCGTCTCCATTCAACACACGCACTCCCGCATGTTACGACGCTAACACACCTCACCATTAAACTCACACCGGGAGACGCGGCTGCATGTTCACACATGCCGACCGACATCTCCCTTACACACAGTGACCTTGCACACGCTGTCTCTCTCACACTCGGCCGCTCACTCACGCATGCCATTACCCTTGCACACGTGGCTCCACTCACTCGCGGCCTTTCACTCACTCATGCCATTTCCCTCACACAAACCATACTACTCACACACGCGGGGGCACTCATCCGCAGTGCCTCATCCACACACCGTCCCTCACTCACACACGCGGGGGCACTCACCCGCGGTCCCTCATCCACACTGGCCATTTCATCCACACACACGGCCTCTTCCACTTGCGGTGCCCCTTTTACACACAGCGTGGAAGCACGTACTCCGGCACAATCGCCACCACACCACTCACACACGGGGTCGCTTCCACACACGGGGATGCACTCACACCTTGCACCACACACACAGGGACAACCACACTGGGGATTCGTGTCCCCACAAGGGTCTCCGGGGCCTCTATACCCCCCAAGCTCTCCGTGCACCTGTCCACAGCACCCGTCCCCTCAACCTCGCAAAGCGCGACCAAACCCACCTGGTCGTGACTCGCCTCAAGGGGGAATACTCCCTCCCCTCGTTCCTGGATGAGGCCATCCAGCTGCTCGCACCGGGCCTCCACCCAGTCCACCAGCTCACCCCCATTGTCCTCCACTACCTCCGTGTGTGTGTGTGCGTCACTTACCCCGTCTTCATCGTGCAGTCTTCCCTCTATCGTTCCCATCTCCCGTGTCTCTGCCAACTCAGTCACCTCTTCACCCTTTACCTCCCTTGTCTCAACTATTATTTCCGTCTCTTCCCTTGTTATCTCCCTCGTGCACGTCTCCGTCACCCCAATTAGTTTGTCCCTCTCGGTTGCCGTCACTTTTTCCGTCACGACCCTCGCCCAACACGTCCCCCGAATTATTTTTTCACCCGCCTCCACCAAGGGCCCGACAGCCGTTGCACCCCCTCCCAGCTCGTTCGCTCCCACATGTGGAGTCGCCATTTTAAGCTCCCTGGTCACTGCCTTCATGCCCGCCTGCAGGCTTCGGCCCATGTTCTGTGTCTCACCCCGCAGCTCTTTCATTTCTTCCTTCATGTTTGTTTCCATCTTTTCGTTCATGCTTTTTATTTCGTTCATTTGCTTGGTCATGTTCGCATTCATCTTCGCTGTCATTTCCGCCAGCATGGCGCATAGCTGGGCCATGTCGGTTGCGCTTGGGTGAGCCGATTCGGCAAGGATCGGGGGGTTTTGGCGGAGGGGGGGGGAGGGGAGGTGTCATACACCGCGGCCGCCGCCGCACCTATTTCAGGCTCTGGGTTCAGTTGGGCGAGTTCATGTTCCTGCACAACCAACATTTCCTGCACGGGGATTTCATCCTGGACCATGGATTCTACACATTCTACATCCATTTCTATTACCCCCGGCCCCCGCTCGCCTTGAGACGCCATCTTATTTCTCGTAAAGGGTTAATTTAGCTCGCTCGTAATTTGGAGGGAATCGGGGGTCGCTCCTTTCACCCCTGGACCGATTCCCGTGAATTTAGCTGGAGACAGGAGAGCCCGTTTTCCCGTTCTCCGATACCAGTGCCGCGAGGAGGGCGATGAGTTTATATCGCACGACCTGACACCAGTGTTGCGGATTCGCGCCCGCCGGCGTGCGAACGGCCACGTAAATCGAATCGCGGCACGTCGCCCACCGGACGGACAATCCAGTCGTGACCCTCTCGGACTAACGCCGGGAACCAGTCACGGGTGGACCTTTCGGTCTCACCACGATCGTGCCAATCGGCCCCCGCGTGGGATAGGGTTGCTCGCCAAATTCGACCTACCTGAGTACCCACACGGAGGGTAGACCGGGCGATCGCACCTCGCCGCAGGTCGACTTCGGACACGGGCCACTTTAAGCAACCCGTTCCGTACTATCGGGATAACCGAGCGGTGTTATCGTCAACCTGGACGGTTCGATTAATTATCGGGCGTTTTTATCCCACGACCAACCCTTTACGTGAAGTAAGATGGAGATTCAACAAAGGAAAAGACGAAGCGAAACGGGAGGGACAGTTCAACATAGAGCACATTTATTCCGCGGCAAACGGAAAGCACACATATACAATTACACCAAAAGCAAATGTAAAAGAAGAAGAAGCACACAATAATGCACAAAAAGCAAATGTAAAAGCAAAACAATGCAGAGCTAACCGACTACCGAGCACACGGCAACACTTATACAGTTTTACTTCACAGACGGCGCCGACAACACATATACTCAAAGCAAAAGAAAAGGACCACCCTCAAGGATGATGGGGGCAGACGGCCTGGGGCCGAGACCGCGTCGGGCCTACCCGTCTGATGAGCCACAAAATGGCGCTGGCGCCCCGACTCCGCGGGCCTCGCTGGGACTGCCTGGTATGGGGTGGGAACGGGGCCCCCTTCT
>NW_028222335.1:40000-47070 GCF_056783735.1 Eptatretus burgeri
GGGAAACAGTTCAACAATAAAGCACATTTATTCTCGGCACACGGGAAGCACACAAATACAATTCCACCAAATGCACACAAAAAAAAGAAAACACTTCCATTTACACAAAAAGCAAACATAAAAGTGAAAACACAGTGCAGAGCTAATACCGACTACCGAGCACACGGCAACACTTATACAATTCTACTTCACAGACGGCGCCGACAACACATACCCAAAACCAAGGAAAAGAAATCCCCCAAGAATGAGGAAGGCCTGGGGCCGAGACCGGGTCGGGCCTACCCGTCTGGTGATGAGACGCGGAGCGGCGATGGCCCCGCAACCCGCGGGCCTCGTGGACAGTGCCTGGCAGTGGGTGGGAACGGGGCCCCTTGGTCGCACTATCTCAGCGCGGGGGGAAACAGGAGGGGGTTGCTGATGCTCGGGGTATAGAGGATCTTTATTATGTGCGACGAGCGTCTCCACCTCGGCCAGGTCGCGCTGTCGGCCTCCCTCGGGTGCAGCTTCCTGCACGACGCGAGCACCCCCTCGTCTGGTGTCGCCGCCTTTCCACAGCTCCGTCCCCTCCGTTCCGACTCCAACGCACACGACGAGCAGCTCCACCGCCCGCGAAGTCTTGACCCTCTGCTTCCGACTCTCCTCTTCTTGACTCTCCGACCCCTTCTTGTTTGCGACTCTCCTCTTCTTGACTCTCCGACCGCGTTCTTCTGACTCTCTCGTTCCCGTTCTGCTGACTCTCCTTTGCGACTCCGACTCTCGTTCTGCTGACTCTCCGACCCGTTCTTGTTTGCGACTCTCCTCTTCTTGACTCTCCGACCGCGTTCTTCTGACTCTCTCGTTCCCGTTCTGCTGACTCTCCTTTGCGACTCCGACTCTCGTTCTGCTGACTCTCCGACCCGTTCTTGTTTGCGACTCTCCTCTGACTGACGAACACCGTCCTTTTATCCCCCCGTAACTTCGCCTTTGACCCCCTCCCTTTGACCTTTCACCTCGCTCCCCATTGGCCCGAGAAAAAGTGGGCGTGAAGGCTTTTTGATCCACAAATTTGCATATATCGATCGTTCTGGAGGCGGGGCCAAATCGCCCCTCGCTCACCGATTGGACGGCAAAAAGTGGGCGTGTGTCGTTTTTGATCCGTTTTTGAAGCAGAAAATCCGTGATTTTGTACACGCTGTTCAACGTGCGCCCTACACGAGTCCAGCATCGGTGCCCATGAGTGGCGCGAGATGACGGTGATGCGATGGTGGCGAGTTGTGACGGTAAAGGTCGTGGCGGTTGTGGTGAAGCGGTGTTGGTTGGTGGTTGATGTTGTGGTTGTGGTGATGGCGATTGGTCCAAAATAAAGATAGTAAAAGAAAAACGGCTATCCTGAAGAGTCGCAGCACGTATAAATGACATGTATTCCCACTAGACAACGGGTTCGGGCCTAACTACACATGTACTTACCGAGATACCTCACCTAAGGGACCTGAATGGTGGTTTGCGAATCTGGTAACCACAACACTACCCCCTTCCCTTTTTACAGACTCGTCCCGAGTCGTCAAATTTTCGTGTGCCATCATGTGTAGTTTTCCCCTAGTACATTTTACCTACGGATCCCTGAGTGCGACATTCATGGTATTCGTGTCCCCAAAATAAATAACCTGAGGGCTGCGTAACTACCTAAACAAACTCACTCACACGGACGACTTAAATAAAATTGCCGGCGCTAAGACATACATGCCGGGGGCGCACTCATATTTACAGTACATCTTAACCTTAACTTACAAATTTTACACTAAACCATGGCCCAGGATCATTGAACTCTGCAAAAGAAAAGCAGTTAGCAGGGAGCCAGGCTGCCCACATGCAGTCTCTGACTCAAACAATGCAGGTGACAGGGAACGTGGCTGGCTGCTCACACGCAGTCCAAGGCCTCCCTTTTGAACTGAACGCAGTGAACCACAACGGTGCATGGGCTGCACAACGCAGTCTCCGTGCCAGCTCAAGTGGCACACGCAATGAGCACAACGAATGGATGCATGGACACAAACACGGTGCACGGGCCGCCACTGCAGGCCCGTGTTGTAGCTGCCAACAGGGCAGTTCTTGCAGCTTGCAAACTGTTGCTTTTACGATCCTGGCGCACATGGAAATGAACAGGGGGGGGCAAAGCAAAAATTGAACGGGGCTGGTGAACGTGGGCAGTGGGCATGGCATGGCAAAGGCAGCAGGCAAACACAGCCCGCAGAAGAAGGCCGCTGCAGGCAAACACAGCCCGCAGACGAACTGGCCGGCACAGGCCTCGAAGAAAAACAGCCAGCAGATGAACTGGCCGGCACAGGCCTTGCAGCACACAGCTGCCGATGAACTTGGCCGGCCCAGGCCTTGAAGTAACACAGCCAGCAGATGAAGCTGGCCAGCCTTTGCCGTTCAGTGGAGGTTGGTGGAGGGAGTGCGGTGGTGCTGGCCACTTGGAAGGCGGGCTCGGACCTACCTACCTGTCTCCCTCCCAACCTATCGCCTTTGCCTGTCACTGTACATACCCACTCCCCTAATTTGTGAAATACCAATTTAGCCCCCTTAATTTTTTGTTGTTTTTATTTTTACTTCCCTACTATAAATCGTCCCCTAACCCCCTTTATCGTCCTTGTTCGGCTAACCTATCCTGTCACCCAGCCTACTCCCAACCCCTACGTTCCCTTCCCGGAGGGGAATAAGGGAGAGCTAGCGTCCTGTGTCGAGGCCCAACGAAGCCTCAGAATGGCCTCCCCAGAGTTCGGCGATCTAACCCAAAGTGGGTCCAGCGGCCCACAACGACAGCGAGGGGATGGATGGTGCGGAGGGGTACATCTCCTAATCTACCCTAACCATTTAACTGTTAAACTACCCCGGGGCTTTCAACAAGCGCCTCTCGCTTAAACTATTGGTTCTAACAACCCAGATTCCCGTCGCCTGTGTTGGTGTCCTCACAATTTCGGGCCTCGCCCCCCAATTTTCTCTCCGTGCCCTCACACGGTCTCCTGGCTGGGACACGTGGCTCCCTTTGGCAGGCACGACCCTCTGCCGAATCTCCCGCTATGGCACCCCGGGCACTACACTGCCTCCGAGCCTACCAGCTCCCTAACACCGGGGAGTGCCCCCCATGGCACCTCCCCTGAAACGCACACGTGGCAGGCCGGCCTCCCGGGCCCCTTTCCGAGGGTCACCCGTGCCCACAACACTGCCCACGCGGCTAATGGCGCCCTGGGCCCCCGCACCAAGCAGGCGCACCCGTGCCCACTACTCTGTCCCGGCCCCCCATGGGCCCATGGCCTACCGCGGCCGACTAGCCTGGTGCCCGGGGTACCCACTCAGCGATACTCACCTTTCGCAGCCACGCTCCCAAGCCCGTCAACAGGGCTCCTGCACCCCTCCAAATGGGTCTCGAGCCTACTTTCCCACCAACAACAAAACGACCTCCATTTTTCAATTTGACTAACCCAGCTAACTCACTCTACACTGACCCCGGGGTCCCTTGGGCGGGAGTCACTCCTCCCCCCAATCACTCATCGCACCATGCATTCCCCATTCACTCCACACACACAGACTCGCTGGCCTCACTCACTCACCAAGCACATGCCTCACAACTCTTCAACACACTCACCGCTGAACTCTGCCATTCTTCTAACTGCACCCCCTAACTAACTCGTGCTCCCACGTCGTCCCTTAAACTACAGCACGTTCCTTTTAACACTACGTAGCTAAACTACGTCCCCTCTACACACTCACTGTCAGTCACTGTCTCCAAATAATCCCATTAATCAATTTTATTTCCCCACCTAAAGCTCACTAAATCCCTCTAACTAATCCATTCCACGGACTCCATGAGGACTTACCCCTGCCCCATGAAGTCGGTCTAACTAAGCTAACCCTTCCCCCTAACTAGTTTCCATCCTGTGCCCAGGGTAAGGGGGTCTTTCACCCCTTGCCCAGGAATCCTGTACACCCGAAAGTGAGGCTTGTTTTTCCCTTTTTTTTTTTTTCATGCCCAGCACCTGCGCGGCAACTCAGAGCTCGCGCACTTTGCACCTGCCCGTGACGTCATGCAGCTGCACGTGTTCCTCGTCCCTCCTTGGACGGGACCATCCGGCAGAGATACCCCTCCTGCCGGATTCCAACCACACGTGCAGCCATGACGTCACCGTGCGCAAAAAAAAACAAGCCCCACGTCTCGAGGGGTTTCCCACGCGAACACATGTGCTTTGCCCGTTGGAGCTGAACACACACGATCGCGTGGAGAACCCGTCCGGTCCAAATCCATTTACCTGCCTAAACTTTGTCCGTCCGCGGGATCGGCAAATCCACCGCGTGCGTTTCCGGACCGGGACTTCACTCTCGCAAGCGAGCACGTGGTGGTCTCGTGCGTTGCACAGCACGAACCGCGTGCTCACTGCTGGGTGAACCCGGCACGGTCCTCGAAACAACCACAGCCGCTACTCGGCTTTCTCTCCTCTGTCGCCGTCTCCGTCTCCATTCCACACACGCACACCTGCGTGTTACGACGCACACAGTCCACACCATCACATTCACACCGGGAGACGCGGCTGCGTGCTCCCGCATGCCAACCGACATCTCCCTCTCATACCGCTCTCTCACACACACGGTCTCCCTGGCACACAGCGACCTTGCACACGGCCGTTCACTCACGCGTGCCTCACTACTCACACAAACCATACTACTCACCCGCGGTGCCTCACCCACACACGCGAAGGCACTCAACCGCTGTGCCTCATCCACACACCGTGCCTCACTCATACACGCGGGGGAACTCACCCGCGGTGCCTCATCCATACACACGGCGACACTCACACACGCGGTCTCTTCCACACACGGTGCCTCACCCACACACGCGGGGGCACTAACCCGCGGTGCCTCACTCACACTCCGTGCCTCACCCACACACGCGGGGGCACTCACCCGCGGTACCTCATTCACACACGGCGTGCTGGGAAGCACGCACTCCGGCACCATCGCCACCACACCACTCACACACGGGGTCACTTCCACACACGGGGACGCACTCACACCTTGCACCACACACACAGGGACAACCACACTGGGGATTCGTGTCCCCACAAGGGTCTCCGGGGCCTCTATACCCCCCAAGCTCTCCGTGCACCCGTCCACAGCACTCGTCCCCTCAACCTCGCAAAACACGACCGAACTCACCTGGTCGTGACTCGCCTCAAGGGGGCATACTCCCTCCCCTCGTTCCTGGAGGAGGCCATCCCGCTGCTCGCACCGGGTCCCTACACGCTCCGCGAGCTCACCCCCATTGTCCTCCACTACCTCCGTGTGTGCGTGCGCGTCACTTACCCCGTCTTCATCGTGTAGTCTTCCCTCTATCGTTCCCATCTCCCGTGTCTCTGCCAACTCTTCACCCTTTACCTCCCTTGTCTCAACTATTATTTCTGTTGTCGTCACCTCGTGTCTCGTCTCACACGTTTTGGTCTCCCCATTTAATTTTTCCCTTTCGGTCATCGTCACGACCCTCGCCCAACACGTTCCACGAATTATTTTTCACCCGCCTCCACCGCGGGCCTGTCAGCCGTTGTACCCCCTTCCAGCTCGTTTGCTCCCACACGTGAAGTCGCCATTCCCAGCTCCCTGGTCACGGCCTTCATGCCCGCCTGCAGGCATCGGCCCATGTTCTGCGTCTCACCCCGCAGCTCTTTCATCTCTTCCCTCATTTGCTGTGTATTCGCATCCATCGTCGTTTTCACTTCATTTGTATTTGTATCCATCTTTTCGTTCATGCCTTTCATTTCGTTTGTATTTGTATCCATCTTTTCGTTCATGCCTTTCATTTCGTTTGTATTTGTATCCATCTTTCTCGTTCATGCCTTTCATTTCGTTGTCTTTTCTATTTCCATTTGTGTTTGCATCCATTTTTTTCAGATCATTTTCAAGCATTCATCTTTTTCGTTCATTGCCGCCAGCATGGCGCATAGCTGGGCCTGGGAGTGTTGGATGCACTCCAGCTGAGCCGTTTCGGCAGGGGTTGGGGAGAGGGTTTTGGTGGAGAGGGGGGGAGGTGTCATACACCGCGGCTCAGCTGCCGCACTCCACCTCGGCGCCCTGGGTTCAGTTGGGCGCAGTTTGTGTTCCTGCACAATCAACATTTCCTGCTCGGGGATTCCATCCTGAGCCATGGATTCTACACATTCTACATCCATTTCTAATACCCCCGGCTCCCCGCCGCCTTGAGGGCACGCTCATCTTGCTTCTCGTGAAGCGGTTAATTTGCTCGCTTTCGTCAATTTGGAGGGAATCGGGGTCGCTTCTCTCACCCCTGGACCGATTCCCGTGAATTTGGTGGAGACAGGAGAGCCCGTTTTTCCTGTTCTCCGATACCAGTGCCGCGAGGAGGGCGATGAATTTGTATCCCACTCCTGACACCCAGTGTCATGCGTGTCTTCGCGCCCGCCGGGCGTGGGCGGACGAGCCACACGTAACCTTTCCCGAACCGCGGCACGTCGCCCACCGGACCCGGACAATCCAGTCGTGACCCTCTCGGACTAACGCCGGGAACCAGCTCACGGGTGGACCTTTCTGGTCTCACCGCGATCGAGGCCAATCAGCCCCCGCGTGGGATAGGGTCGCTCGCCAAATTCCAGACTACCTAAGTACCCACGCGGAGGGTAGACCGAGGCGCACGCACCTCGCCGCAGGTCGTACTTTCCAAGACACGGGCTGCACTTGAAGCGACCCGTTCCGTACTATCAGAATAACCGAGCGGTGTTAGCACGTCGACCTCAGACGGTTCGATTAATTATTTGGGCGTATTCAGCCCACTACCAACCCTCTTTTACGTGAAGGCAAGATGGGGATCTCAAAGAAAGAAATGACAGAAGCGAAGCGGGAAACAGTTCAACAATAAAGCACATTTATTCTCTCGGCACACGGGAAATGCACACAAATACAATTCCACCAAAATGCACACAAAAAAGAAAACACACTTCCATTTACACAAAAAGCAAAACATAAAAAGTGAAAACACAGTGCAGAGCTAATACCGACTACCGAGGCACACACGGCAACACTTATAC
>NW_028222336.1:0-47041 GCF_056783735.1 Eptatretus burgeri
TATAGATATAGATAGTACGAATAGATTGATGTTGTTTGTGCGAATGGCCCGATCGAGTAAATGATAGTCCTGGATGTAATCAATGTAACATAGCCAGAACTTTGCGGTTTCACCATGTTTACCCTTGCGAGTGTTGTCCATGTACACTGTGTATGCATTCACAAGGGCGCTGACCTGTGGATCATTCATCTCCCCCCATACACTGTCGTCGTCACCGGATATCAATCTCTGAAGTGCCTGTGAAACTTCTTCATCACATTCATACGTCGACAGGAACGAGCGGAAGTGAAGTATCTGCATAGCCAGGGCTAGGATCTGATGAAGCCGTCCACATCTGTTGAAATGCGTGCCAGACAAGAACCCATTGAGAGAGCCAGAAGCAAGGACTTAACATTCCGTGAGAAGTTCAGGACCACCGGTTCCAGTGACATACTTCCTTATCGCTTTGAAGAATGACATCTGAATATGAAATGCTCCGACCATTATGAACACATCATCGTAAGTTGGTGACTCCATCGACTGTATCTGCATCGCTGGTTTCGCAATTGCCAAATCGTATGTGACAAAAGCATATGTCTGGTTACACTCCTTGGCACACTTTTGTGCGATACGGAGTGTCTCAGTGACAACGTCCAAACCTGTGGGTGGCTCTTTCAAATGTGGTATGTTGTAGATTATTTGTTTCGGGAGGTTGTCTGTGTAATACTTTGCATTGAAGCCTGCCCACAGTGGCACATTTTCGATCTCCAGTGCATGGAACATAATCCATAGTATATCCTTCCTCTGCCCAATTTCGATATGGTCGATGGTTCCCTCATTGTCAGAACAATCAGGTGGGAAATGGACCATTTGTGGTTTTCTGTGGTAGGGAGTGAGGACGGTCTCTGGGACATCCAACTTTCTCTTCTTTCTTATGTTTCCAGAGAAAGATGATGGCGTTCTCGATGGTTCGGCATCAACCAGTGGTTGTGAGGTATCATCAATTTGATACAGGATTCCCATCGTATCGTGTAGACTATCTTCTCCTGACAAAGTGCAGCAGATTTCGTCAAAGTTATCAAACGCGAGACCCATAGTTGCATTTTGTCGGGTTCCCTCTGGACATGCTTCAATCCTCTCTTGCTGAGCCAGTGTTATCTCCGTCTCTAATTTCTCAGCACGTGGTAATTGATACAATGATCTAACCTGTTTAGCATAGTGACAAGTTTTTTTTACTACCAGTCATTGACGTCACTCCCATGCCCAGAGCGATTTGCTTTCTGGGTCGAATAGCACCATTGCTAGTAATTAACAGGGCATCCTGACTCACCGAATCGGCAGGGCGCAGCACTTCTTCGCTATGCTTAGCCGAATTTGGACCACCAAAAAGAATTCTGAAAAATGTTCTCACTAAGTCCGGTGGCGATGCGTCCCCTTTTTCGACACTGAATGATGAGACTTGGTCAGTTTAAGCATGATCTGGTTGCACTTCCTTCAAATGTTTTCTCAACATGAGGGCTGTCTGCGCGATAGCACCTTCAGCTGAATCCCTGTAGTCAAATGCTACTCTTACTGATTCATATGTCAATCGGCTATTGGAGACTATTATTCCGAGCTTCTTGCCTCTAGGAGAATGCAACTTTAGTTTGCCACTGAAGTGAGTCTGTAGTAACTGACCGAGATACTGACTAGTTGTGACGGGTGATTCGTTTTCCTCCTCACAAAACTGACTATACCTCCAGAAAATAGACATCAGTAATTCTGAAGTGTTAACTTGAATGACGTGCGTTTCTACGTAACTCAAGGTCTCCTGGAGTGCAATTTTGGCGCGCTCTGGTGTGCGGGGTACATTGATTCTGTCGGCTCTTTTTAGGTATGTGTTGTTACAAGAATGATGATACTTCACTTCTTTGCTACTAAATCCACACTGGCTATTTTCTTCGAAATTCCCTCGTCTTGAATAACCATCGCGGCCCTCTGGTCTCTCCGGCTTCCAGGGTTTCACATGCGCCAAGCATTTCAACCTTGCTATTTTTGCCTTTTTGAAGTTTATTTTTGCCGCAAAATAGACATTCCTATGGGAAAATACCGGATCCACTCGCAATCGCGCTCGACGATGACCTGAGTTTTTGATTGGGCACTCATTGATTCATCTACTCACTCTGCCGAAACCGCAGTGAAATTTTTATAACACTGCACGTGGTAAGCAGTGTTATCTCCTTCTTCAGGGATTGATTTAATAATAATAATCTTGAAATACTTTGAAGATTCAAACAATTTTTTAGCCTGCCTGGCTACAGCTGCGGTCTTTATTACTTGCCAAATATGAGGTTTCATTGGTAGTAGCACTCCCGTACCTCCGCTGTGTATGACACAACTCGTTGTCTTGGTAGTCTTTTCAGGGTGCACAACTGAAAGGGAAATAAAATACATTAAATTTTAACTTAGTTTTGTCGTCGCTTGTTGATTGAATACTTCAGGAAGAGCAAAAATAATCAGGTTGACATGCTTGGATCATATTGATCACTGGAAACTGGGAGGGGAATTTTAGAATCAGGAAATTTTGAACAAGATAGCCGATGAGAATTAGTAGCTCATTAAACTGAATAACTGAGGGTGTAGAAATGCTCACCCGATGCATCAATTTTCACTTCCAGGGGCGTGGTTGTCATCCCTTGTTCAATCGAATGATCGGTTTCCTGATCATGTGATGAGATCATCTCCACGTCTGAAAAATGTTGACATCGCTGCCTTAATTTCTATCAAATTTGCGTACTATAGCGGACCGATACATCGAATGTCTAATCAGCTAAAAGTGTCACATTGTGGATGAATTTAAGACGATGAATATGCATCATCTAACAGCCTGAAACTGAGCATTTTGAAATTTCCATTCAAATGTCATCATGTACATTATCGATGAATACACCAAAGTACTCACCTCCTTCGTCTGATTCCATTACTATTTGGAGAGTCGATGGCTGGAGAATCAGTCTGCAGTGCGCTGCACCCTCGGAAGTCACCAGAATCGACAAAAACACATGTTCATTAGAGGTGGCTCTGCGGCAGAACCTGCCATCTCAGCAATGTACCAGACCTAAAAGGTTTTGGTGCCGCCACCAATGTTTAGTTTCGGTTTAGGTTGGAAACTACGCGGTTGTAAAAAAAAAAGGGAAGTTTCGTTTTCTGCTGAGCGTTCAACAATAGGGTTGCGCCGAGCAACTTTGGTTAAAGTTACAGTGAAGTTACCATTGGTTAGCGTTAACCACTTTGATTCTTAAGTTACTTAGGCTGACCTGATTGCGTTCTTAAGTGACATATTCTATATTGTTATTAACTCGACTTTCATTTGCAACATGTCGTTTTTGTGCTCAAAAGTCTAATTAAAGTGATGATTAGTGGTAATTGGTGGCGTTCTTAAGCTCATTAGGCTGACCTTGATGTTTATTATGACAGTATTTCTGGAATAACCATGACGATTGGAATACACAAATATAAGTTTCAGGTGTGGCTGAGCAACATTGATTTACTCGCATTGGCCACAATTGGTTGGTGTTGATCACCTTTAATTGATTCTTAAGGTACTTAGGCTGACCTAATTGCGTTCTTAAGTGATATATTCTGACTTGTTATACATTCATCTTTTATTTGTGACATGTTTCGATGTTGTGCTGAAAAGTCTAATTAAAATGATAATTAGTGAATTAATAGGTGTTCTTCAGCTCATTAGGCTGACCAAAGCTACATTCTTAAGTTAAGGATTCCGAGAAAGTGCCGCAGAAGGATTCCATATACCTAAAATCACACTTGTGCTCAAAAGTCTAAACAAAAGTGAAATATGGCGACATTTCCCCAAATGAGCACCAAGAAAATCTTAGGCTGACCCAGAAAACTTAAGAATTGGCTTTTCTGGGTCAGCACTGATTGTCGTTTGCTTTCATATCACTGAAGATTTTGTGCTCAATAGTCTAATTAAATGTGGCCTGGCTCCTAGACTAACTGGTTTCGGGGCACAGCATCGGAACATGACTCTGCTTAATCCACGCCCAGGTGCAATTTTCGCGTGTGCATACATTAGGCATAAACGATTGGAAACATCTCAATGTTGTGTGTTAGTGTTTGGTGCCAGTTCGAATCCTTGTAAAACGGATGGTAATTACCAATTAGATCCTTTATTCACTGTATTTTCTTGTATTTAACCGAACCCAGAAAAATGAAACATTTTCCGTGGAAGAAAACCGGGAATTCTTTCATAACAAATTCCTGGTGACCCGTGAATCGCTTCAGTTTTATATTCGTGTTCGCCGTTCAGTTCCGTCTCATGAACTGTCCGTACATTTTAGTGTGCAGCCAACTGTTCATGTGATTTGGAAAAGGATGCAGCCAATCACATCACTCTGTAAATATCGCGATATCTGCCGTGACTGGAAGAACATATCTACGTCACGTACTTGGGTTTCATTTCACTTTGTCACCACATTTAAATAGTTGTGTGAGGGATGCGGTCGAGAGTGTGACGTGAGTGAGGAGATGGCGATTGGAAGAGAAGGATATTACAGTTGTTTCCTCCTCGACATGACGAACAAGGCTGCACGCCATTTTGGGAACATCTTCCCGCCTCATTGACAAAGCGGTTTGGTGACTTTAACATACCGAGACTTCATTTCTGGACTCGAAGCTAAGTGCCTAGAGAAAGGGAGGATTTTAATTTTATTTATCCTTTTCCCCTTGTCCATCTTTGTATGTGAGTGTGGAGACGTCTGGAATAGGAAATTAGATTTAGTTTACTCTCACGTTCTGTTTTTATTACTACACCTTGAATTGTTACTCTTATGATCTTATCTTATGATCTTATGATCAGACGGAAAGCACACAGGATCAAAGGAACCGCTTAAGCAATAAAATAATCCCACAAGGGAACATGACGGAGAGTTCTGGTAATGCCATGATCTATGCAAGACATCGAGTAACAACACACAAGTTACCATTGTAAATAAATTATTTCCATTAAAAACCCACATTCCTTTACGTTGTTTGGATCTGTTGTATGTTCGAGTGTAAACCTTCGTGGTTACCGTCCTGGTGAACGCCCTCTGGTAACGTCCGAACCGTTAACCGTCCCTCGTGCGCGTATAATCTCTGAGGATCACGGTTTGCCTCCAAGGAAAAAAACCGCTCTGTGATCCAGTCTGGAAGTGGTGTAAAACCGCCAGGGTACACGACTATTGGGTCAGGGGAATGAACTCTCACTGCTAGGTACTGACAATTGGATCAGGGGTAATGAACTCTCACCGCGAGGTACACGACAATTGGATCAGGGAATGAACCTCACCGTTTGTGGGTACGCGACAATATTTTTAGTTTCCCAAGCATAAAAGTAATTTTAAATGTTTGATGAAACTTAGAATGCTACTTTAAAACAATATTGGTTGTGATAGTGTTCTTAAACTTCAAGTATGATGTTTTATCATGAACATAAATCTCAATGTGATTGAAAATATGATTGATGCTCAGAAATATTAGTGAAAGACATTGAAATGAAAGTTCTTTGTACCTTCGTCTCGCTCCTGTTCAAGGCTTTTCGAGCCCGTGCATTCTCGTAATTCTGCTGCAACACCTGCATATTAATCTCCATTACATGTTTGTTTTTCCATCTGCAAACAGCGCACAGTTTATCAAGCAAATTGTATAAATATATTGAATTAAACCTCAATGAAACTCACTTTTAATCCTCAATCACACATGCTCCCAAATTACATGATTCTCCCTCTATAAAGGAAAAAGGATGATCATCACATCATTTACCTCTTTCTGCAGGTCCTGCACCATCGTCTCAGCATTGCGCATTTGCTTTGATTCGCATCTCAACCACCACTTGGAGACTGTTTACCTCTATTTTCTTGAAAGTTCACATGAGATAAAGGGAATTTGTCTTTGTAAAAGAGAATGATCTAGGTTGGAAACAAAACAAGTTGAGGCAGTGATCAAGACTGGACCAATTATACACAGTACATCCTCATTAAATGGGGATCATACCGACCTTCGTTCATACGCCTCTCAATTCCTCAAATTGGTGTATTTTTATCCTTGTATTAACACACTCTTATTTGATATTAGTGTATTTCGCTCATCTACAACGGAGTGAAGATGAGCTGTTAAAGCAACAATGATGTCCCTCAGGCAGTCAGGGTGAAGGGTTCTGGGCAAACAAGTTCTCATTTCCCCTACCCCCCCCCCCCGACGACTCCCAGGTGGCTCAACAGATAATTTCTAAACTCAGCATGATGGTTCGTGACACCGACACGGAAAAACTAACATGGAGCCCTGATTTTCCATCCAGAAGGAGAGATAATTAATGAACCTCAGAATGTAATCTATGTTTGAATTGTCCATCACATGACTATCCCATGACCTAGATTCCTTCATCTCACGGAGATTGCGAATTAAAAATAGGACTACTGGACCTGTTGCTTATCTGGGCCCTGGCCTAATGTTGTAACCCAAATTTGGTAAACATTCTGGACTGCTGGGTGTGGAGAAGAAGATATTTAAACGAATTGATGCGATTTTTTTACCCAAAAGTTGACCAAGTAGGCCATTGTAACGTACTTGGTCATGTGATCGGAACAAGCTTTTCTGTTTCCAGTCTCGAATGGAACGTTCCTCACAAATTTCAGCCGGATTGGACCAGCAGTTCTCGCCAGAGAAGTTGATAAAGGAGACAGACGGACAGATGGTGCGCAATGACGATACCTTATCTGGAATGTAAATTCCAGGTAAGCTAAAAAATAGGAGCAATACCCCTTGTTGCTCACCACACCTCCCCCACCCCCTCCGTCACAACACCCCTCAGACCCCGATTTTTTTCTTTCTTTTCTTTCTTTTTGATGTCGTCAAACAAACTTTGACGAAGGTCTCCGGTCAAGTTTCATCGGAATCGTGTGTTGTTTCAGAGAATTAACGTTTCAAATGTTTATGGAGGGACGATGCTCCATCCCAAAATCTCCCTGGGATGGAAGTATGTTCCAGGTGAGATAATAAATAAACTAGAACGACACTCTTTGGACCGTTATCCTCTCCAACCCACACAGCTATTACATCATTATAATACTTGGTACTCTAGTTTGGACTTTGATCCCTTCAGACATTCTTAAGTTATTGTGGAAACAAAAATCTTATCAATGACGGACGGACAACCCGGAAAAAACATGTCGGGATAAATCTGAAACGACTTCATCTGGTGGAGACGTAAAAATGATTTTTCATCATTCAATTTTCACCTCTTCATTGAAATTTGATATTGAATTTAATTTTATCCTGTTGATTAAATTTTAACGTCAATGTCAGTAATACCCATGGGCGTCCGTCAGAGGGGAGGGGTGCTAAGGGGGGCCCCGGAAAATCAAAAATTTGAAAAAATTACATGGAAAATACAAAATGAATAAAATAACATAAACATTTCTCAACAGTCATTCGGTTAGAGCAGGTTACTACTCTTGGAACAGGAATTGGAGCCGTCGGGGATTCCTCTTCCGAAATTGTCAATGACCCTGTTCATTAGCTCGATCTTCTGGCTGTTCACTTTGTCGCGGTGGACACTTAGCATGCAGAGGTGGAGCAGACGTTTATCACTCATCGTTGATCTTAACCAGGTCTTTCTACCCCTGCGCAGTGTGCTGAAGGACCTTTCCACTGTACATGATGTTGCAGGCAGAGTCAGTGCGATTTGAGGATAGCCTTGCTACACAGGCAGGGAACAGGAGTGGGTCTGCTTCACCAGCTCGGGACATCATACCCAGAGAGTTGTCATCCAGTGGCTTGTGCTTCTGCACGTCATACCAATGCCAGAGCTTCTTTCTACAAGGTTGTCAATGCCATACATTTCCTTGACAGATGAAACGATGTGCTTGAATTCATCTCTTTCTGTTTGCTGCATTTCTCTCGGATGTAGGTGCGAAAATGTGAAAATATGGCGTGTTATTTCTTTCACCAAAGCGACTTTTCAGAGACTGGATCAAGGAATCCATGTACGGGACATAGATGGTGCGGTGATAGTACTCCTCAATGGAGCTCTCCTACATTCGGCCAGTGGACCTTGGCATGCGCATCGCCGAGGCATCATCAAGTCTATGCCAAGTTCCTTCTGCCAAGGTTTTCACCTCAGGGATGACATCTTCTGAGAACACACGGTCTGCACCATCCCGGTGAGCTCCTCGAAAGCCTTCATCAACAGGTCGGTGATCCTCGGACTCCCATCGTGTCCATGTCGACTGCCTGCAGCTGTTGGGTCACTGGCTCCAACATCGCTGAGAACTTCGCAATGATCTTCAGACAGATGAGGAAACACTGTGGTTCCTGCAGCACACCCTCAGCTGATACGCCGTCTGACGCATACTCTGTGACTCATGCTGGTTTGTCTCCAGTTGTGCATAGATATCACAAAAGTTCTCTGAAAAGATGCGGAAGGAATGCTTTTGTACTTTGCGCTCCATCTGGTTTCACACAACAAAGGTATATTTGGAACCAGTCTCCTGCGCTTGGGACTGTCACGGAAGAATTTAATGATAGATTTCACAGTTCCAGTCGTATTCCTCAAGCATCTGCGACAGAATTCAGATCATGAACCACCAAATTCAGTCGATGTGAAGAGCAGTGCACGAAAACAGCTCTTGGGATAGGTGTTCCTGATACGGGCCTGTACACCATTATCGTTTCTCTCGCCATGGTTGAGCATCCATCGTAGCCTTGATGGTGGAGCTTGTCGAGGTTAAGACCAAATTTTTTTGCTTGGACGATGATAGTATCTGCAATTGTTGCAGCGTCTCAATTCTCTCCAGTGGAATGAATCCAAGGAATTCCTCACGTATGGTGGCTGAGGCATTCCGTTATGTTCCTGCAGCGCAACAAATCGTACTCCAATGGACAGTTGCTCGGTGCCTGGATATGTCAGCAGTTTCCATCTGCAATGATAGAGAATCCATTTGATTCATTTGCAGCTTTCACAATATTGTCTCTTACTACTTCTTCGGAGTATAAGAAATCGCATCAGCTCGTTCTGTACACAAACTGATGTGTATCTCGCATTTTTGCTTGCGCCCTCCATGTGATCCTTCAGGAGCGTGTCCCCTGCTTCTGCATCCTGAATCGCAGTAGGTCACAGAGGTTCCCCGATGTACTCTTCTTCCCCTCAATGCAATGTCATGGCTGCAGCAGAACAGAATGCTGGATAGTATGGGGAACAGTTTCTCTCGGTTTTAAGTAACTGTTTTGTTGACTGCTCGGTCCATCTGGCCTGTTCATGATGGTCAACTCCTGGCTCTTGGGTAATGCACGGTGGTGAGGAAATTGTTGGGCATTTTTTTGCAGTGCGCTCTTTTTGTGCCAGGAGGAAAGTATATGTGCTTCTCCCTCGTGCACTCATTGAAGTCTTTGTATTTAACAAAAGGAGTCACGATGGAACGCACCCATTAGACCTCGGTGCACTGGTTGAGGGAACAGCACACAGTATTTGCACAGAGCACCTTTTCAAGTGACTCTTGGAGTAGGCCAGCCATGGAGAGAATATTGGTTTAGTCCACGTGTGGCGGAAACAGTGGGAGTCCCTGTGAATCGTTTGATAGCTGCAATCAGTTGGTGGGACGTATGTGTTCATCAGGGAGGTCATATCTTTCGATTATTGGTCAAATGTTCTGTGGTTTTGACGTATGATCCAATGTCCAGATGATGAGGAAAGTCATTGGCACACTCTTTGCAAGTTGTGTTTGGGGTGGCATCTTGATTGGTTGCTGTGAGAAAGTAACTGCTCGTGGATGTCCCCCTCTGCGCTGCTCTGCTGGTTCAACATGCTGTCTCCGATGTACCCGGGGTGTCTTGATTGTTGTCAGAGTCATCATCAGACTTACGTTTTTTTTTAAAGAACCTCCTGATATCCATTTCTACATTCCTGAAAAAATAAGAAAAATGAGGTTAACATAACAATACAAATTTAATACACTTGGTCTTCCCCAGACTCTATAACAATCAAATCAAGATCACTTAGTTTGATTATTTTGTATACAATACAAACTAAAAAATTACTATAAGTTTTATTTGTGACATAAAATAAATTAATTAGTCTTAATACAGAAGGAATGAAAGAAAAAACACTATGTCTCCACGCTCAAAATATCATGACATTCGATCAATCGTGTAGTCTTCTACCTGGAAGAATTGTTAACATTTTTGTTCTGTTATTTACAGTAATATTCAAGGTCCCGGTCACACCTTGACGTTTTAGGCCAGCGATGGCAACGTATTAAAATGTATGAAAAACGCTGGCTGACGTTTAATTTTTGCTGTTTTTTTTTTAAGATTGGGATGTATTCATGAGTTGGTCGTATGCATAACATATTAGTGATGGACACAGAACGTTCTTCATGTTGTGTTATAGATAACTTATACTCAACGAATGCTAGAACCTGTATAAGTTGGCCTACACAACCCATGCCCAACGACATAGTCTAACTTTTGGCATAGCGCTGTTGCACGCATCGTTGACGATGTCGTGACGTAGCCTCATTAAAAGGCTGACTAGCACTACGATCTCTTCGAATCATAACTGCCGTAGAAATGGGAAGTGACAAACATCGCGGTCCCACTCTTGGCGATCTTGCCAGCGTATGCCGACGTAAGAAAAATGTGTCTAAAACGTTGGGGCACGTCAAACATACGGTATGAGTAAGTTTGGTATAACGTGAGTAGAACGCTAAAGTATGCTATCATACGTCGTAGTAAGTAGAGTACGCTCAATAAATTTTTAAACATGTTCAAAATTTGTACGCCACGTACTCGGCGTATGACACGTTCGTTCCGCATGCGATGGGGATAAGTTGTACACACGATATGTGGACGCTTACACACGCTCCACAAAGGCTACTTTATAAGCTACTCATAAGTCGAAACACGTCGCAAGTTAATGTCTTTTTTACGCGAAACTTATTTCTAACTTATGTTTGACGTGCTTTGAACCAATTATTTACGTAGTCCCAACACACATCGACGTATTTAGACGTATTCCAATGACGTCTCTCCGGTCGACAAGAAAAAATAAATTAACATGTGTTTCTTAGTCTCTACAACTGCCATATGAAGACGTGTTCCCAGCGGTTTTGGGAATTGGTATATAAAAATGCTGCTCATAAAAGTGGGAACCCAACAGTGTTTTCGAGTTCCTTTTTGAGCTCGATGTCCATGTCAGCAGTATTAGTATTAGTATTAGTAGTAGTAGTAGTAGTAGTAGTAGTAGTAGTAGTAGTTTGTTCATGTTGGCAGTAGTAGGGGTGAGTGTGAGGGGGAGGGGTGTGGGGTTATGATGGATCGTCCTTGCATCCGCGTGTCCACTTGGGTAGTTTCATAGGCTGCCACTCAACGATTTAAATGGCTGCATCTCCACTATTGGAAAGTAGACGCTTGCGCTCAACAATTGGATTTTTTTTTACACTCAACGACTTTTAAACGGTAACCACTCAGCTGGTTTCATTAAGTTTACAATGAACGATTTTAAATTGCTGCCACTCGCCTTTGTTTTTTGACGCTGGCGCTCGGAAATTTTAATCGTTTCTATTGAACGTGTTAAATCGTTCAAACCCCACTATTGGAAAGTAGACGCTTGCGCTCAACAATTGGATTTTTTTTTTACACTCAACGACTTTTGGAAACGGCACCACTCAACTATTTTCATTGTTTACAATGAACGATTTAAATTGCTGTCACTCGCCTTTGTTTTTTGGACGTCTGGGGTTTTGAAATTTGAAGGCTTTCTTCTGGAACGTGTTAAAACGCTCAAACTCGACTATTTTGAATAGACGCTGCCGATGGACAATTGGAATCAAGTAGCCAAGCTAGACATCGAAGTGTGAACATCCTCGCTCATGCCGAAGAAAAAGTTTGAAGAATGGGCTGCAAATAAGTGTCTCTGGCTGTGGCCGTGGACGCTGACGCAAGGATCGCATCCATTATACCGAACGTCTCTTCAGCCTATGAGTAACTTAAAAGTGGCTGTCTGTCGATGTGTGGCAATCGATCGCCAGTAACGTGCCAACAACACGTTAATCATAGGTTAGGAAATAAGTTTCGGGGTACGCTAAACATTACCTCGGCGTGTCTCAACTTATGCATTAACTTACAAGTAGCATGTGCTTTTGATCGTCTGTCAACGATCGCAGACCGTGCATACAACTTGTGGCCAGCGTAGCGGAACGTGTGAGTCATGGGCACGCCGTGCATACGCTTCGTGGAAATTTCAAGCATGAAAAAATTTGAGGACAACCGAAAAGTACAACGTTTAGAAGCCAACGTACAACGACAAGTATGGCAGTGTTTTTTCAAAGCGTGCTCTCGAATGTTATCAAAACTTTACCCATAACGTATTCAACGTGGTGCCAAAGGGGCGTTTTAGAAAAAAAATTCAAAAATCGGTAGTGATATGTTGGCTAAAACGTCAAGGTGTGACCGGGCCTTTAGCAAAAAAGATGTCTTCACACTTCACACGGTGATCTCAGGGATAACATTGCCCCCCCCCCCACCCCTGCATTTTTTTCTGCGGACACCATGGTAATACCGTCTTGCTTTGAAGAACATTAAATAAAGAGGGGAGGGGAGGACAGAGAATTGAGGTTGGGGGGAGAATTGCAGGTTGGGGGGAGAGTGGGGACAGAGAATTGAGGGAAGGAACATTCTCTTTAATCCAGTATTAGACCTCTGTAGATCATTCAAAGCAGAAACAGACAAACTACATAGTACTCATGGTCAGAGTAGTAGGAGTAGTTGTAGTAGTAGCAGTAGTAGTAGTAGTTTTATTCAATGGGAAACAAACATCTGGGCAAATGAAGGGAAAGACTACAGAAAATGGTTGTAAAATTGTACATTGTAATATTCAGTAATTAAATTACATACTAATTAATATTCACAAAAGGGGGGCACGATAACAAGGACCAAACAGACTCTGATCAGTGCAAGCCAAACGGGCTAAAAACCAGTAAGTTTCTCAACCTTTTTTGTCCCACGCCCCACTTTGATTTTCAAAAAAAAAATCGGACGCCCCACCTCATGATTGGAGACAGTACAGTATATAATACATATGTATTCAAAAGGCTTTGATTATAACTATTGCAAATTTTATTCAATTGCTACTCACTTCAATGGGAGCCCTGCCCTTGACGTGCGCTGGCTGCAGATTTGTTTGATTCAAGGAACCAGTTTTGTCAGTTTCAGCCTTTAGATCACCACGTATTGTGATTTCCAGTCGATATCTCTTTGCTTGTAGCAAATCAGTAACAGCACTATATCCATATTCAACTAAATAAAGATGATGTATGGAAAATTTATCAATACTTCCCTTGACAAAGTAGTCGAGTTTGGGTATTTATTTTCAAGCTCTCCTCAGACAGCCACATCATGGTTCCTTTGATCTTGAAAAGAGTTTTCTACTGACTCATCTTGTTGCAACTCGCATAACTCCTCTTGGTATTGCTCTGGTACTTCAGATAAATCCACCAGAAATGGCTGGAGTCAACCAAGAAGGGAACTCCATTGCTTTCAAAATCAAGTGAAATCTGTCATTGAAGTTCATTAACCAACATTTTCAAGTGGTCAACAATGACGTTCTTTGCCCTCGTCAGTTACCTCACATTCTTTCAACCAAGGGAATTGGCTAAAATTTCTTTGACGCATATGTTCCATCGGCACAAATCCAGAAATGTCACAAATCCAAATATCTTTGCTTTTGCATCACAGAGCGCGTCGCATTGATTCCTCGGAGCTGCTTGTTTAAAGAACAAAGCTTTCTCAAAATGTCCGTCAAGTGAAGGTTTCACATAAGCTTTTGGCCGTCTACCGTACAACAAGAGATTCATTTCAGGTTTGCCCTTCAAAAACTCGCTGAGAGGTTCAAACAGTTCCATAAATCCTTTTGAGGCAGTTTCCCTTTGATAACCACCTTTACTTCAGTGATGGGAGCAACAATTCTCACATGTTCTGCATTTTTAGCTCCTCACAAAACTTCTTGAACAGATGTTCAACATTTGGCATTCTGCTTTGATGGAATTGATGCATTTGATCACAGAATGCAGTATCTCGTGCAGTTCAGGGGAAATATTCTTTTTGCAACCAAGTTTTCTCTGTGGATAACACAATGCACAGCTAACATGTTTGGATTTGTCATCCTTCATTAGTTTTAAACATCTTGGCTTTTTACTCCATCATGGCAGATGCACCATCTGCCACACATGATACAATGTTTGTTTTGGGGATTTCCATTTTAATACATATAATTGTTGAGTTTGCTGTCGATGTCAACTACACAAGTGGTTGTTTCTATTGATTCACAAAACCAGCATCTCTTCTTGAAAACTCTTCCAGGTCAACATATCTCGCTTATATGCCACAATAACAGTGATTCACTTTCCCCGTATGGTAGATTCATTCGATTTGTAATGAGAACTTTCGTGATTTCAACTTCTCAATAAGTTGTTGTTCAACATCTTGCCCCTTCTCATCTATTCTGTTGCTGATCAAAGTGCTATTACTCAGTTGCATTGCTTGGACATCTTTGTCATCCTTTTGCAGAACTCTTTTCAGAAAAAAAAACAGATATTGCGGGTTTAACAAGTTGTTCTCCAATCGTATGATTCTTCCCATTTTTTGCTATCAGCAGAGAAATTTCATAGCTTGCTTCAAGGGTACGTATTCAGGGGCCTGTAGTTTGAGCAGCAAATAATGAAGCTGGCATTTCTTGATCTATTCTCAAACTTGTCTTTCAGAGATTTTAAATATTCCAATTTTGAATTGACATGGTTGGGGATGCTTAACCCTCAAATGAGCTTCAAGACGACCGGCTTTCATTGATTCATTTGATAAAGTCTGTTGGCATAGTAAGCAGAAGGGTGCACGTTCATCGTGTACCCCAAGTATAAATCCAAACTTCAAGAACTCTGCTGAGTATTGACAAACTTTTTGTTTGCTTGATCTGCTCATTTTGATTTAAAGAGTAAGTAATTCTGTGGAAAAATAAGAAAATTGTTTTGAATGCCACAAAAATTTGATAAACCGTGGTTTTATTAGAAAATAATCGCAAATTAAAAAAAGAGATGCAAAAAAAAAAAAACTATAGCCAGATATCCTTTTGTGGTTTCTGATGAATCACCCTGCCTGTGAAACACCGCAATGGCAGTTTATAGCTGGGTCGGGATTAAAACCTCAGCTTAAACAGAGTTAGAGCGAGCCTGCGCACCTCTCGGCTATCCTGCCATGATGTGGCGATTCATTGCTTTGTTATTGTAACAACTGAAAACATTTTTTCTCGTTGGAATAGTCTCATATATTTTGTCTTCCGAAATCCGGAGATGTTATGAGCACTCCATTCAAGCAAGTATTCCAACGAAATAGTTGAAGAAACTTTGAATAACAAAACATTTTAATTTTCTACATGTATATATCTCTGCTGAAGTGATTTGTCGTGTAATGAAAAGATCGTACAAAATGGGGAATGGTGGTGTAAAATAAAATTGCACATTTTCAGCGAGTGAAAAACAACACTATCAAACGCAGGCGAGTGGGTCTTGACCTTTGTTCAAATCGATCGATACAGTAAAGCCCAAAATTATTCATACCCTTACCAAATTTGGAGTATTTTGAATCGTGTTATTTGTGGAATGAGTTTCTTCTGGTTTAAGTTACATAAGAATGTGACAAACAGCTGAAAGAATCACTGCAAGAGACATTTCAAGAAATACATTGTTTCGGGGGTATTTTATTGATAGATTTACAAAAAGTCATGTCCAGAATTATTCATACCCTTGCTTAGATCAGTTCAAAGTCACATTCAGTAATCAATGGAAAAGCCTCTGTTTGTGATTACAGCCTCCAAACGGTTTTCATACTTGCTCACAAGGTTTTTGCATGTCTCTACAGGGATTTTGGCCCACTCCTCTTTGCGAAGGTCTCCAGGTCTTTGAGGTTGGAAGGCTTCCTTGCCATCACTCCGGTCTTGAGCTCCCTCCACAGATTCTCGATTGGGTTGAGGTCTGGACTTTGGCTTGGCCACTCTAGAACGTCTACATCATTATCCCGGAACCATTTCTTGACTGACTTGGCAGTGTGTTTTGGATCGTTGTCCTGCTGATACGTCCAATGCTCCCGAGGTGGAGTTACTCTGCGGACTGTTTGATGTTTTCCTCAAGGATCTTGATGTACTGCTTTTTCATGATGCCATTCACTTTGACGAGATTGCCAGGCCCACTGGCTGAGAAACATCCCCAAAGCATTATGCTCCTGCCTCCATGCCTGACGGTCGGGACTGTGTTCTTAGGGTTGTATGCTTCACCTTTCTTTCGCCAAACGAAAGCAACATCTCTGTGCCCGAAAAGCTCCATTTTCGTCTCCCCATCCGACCACAGAACTGAGGACCAAAACTTGGATTTTTGTCCAGGTGAGTTTTTGCAAAGGCTCGACGAGCTTTTCTGTGCCTGGGATGGAGGAGTGGAGTCTTTCTTGGTCGGTCCATGGAGACCCCCTTGTGCAACGTCCGCGGACATGAATTCCAGCTGTTACGGAATCACCATTTGCGCAAGACTTTTCTGGATTCAGATTCATATTTTCAAGTTATATCCCAAAATGTCACGATGATAATGCTTTTGTAATGACAAACATGACCAATAGGAATGATCAGTAGAAACTAAATTCCAAGACAAGTAGCACCTAATTAGTAATCATTAATTGAAATTGCGTGACGGAATCACACACCAAAGGACATAGTTTATGGGAAGGTATCTTTATTACGAAAACTCTGCTCGTATGCCGAATTCTTGCAACTCCGTGATACATATCGCAAAAGCTCAACTGATGAACTAATGAATTTCACCCACTTTCTGCTCAAAAGTAGTCTCATCCAATTTTCACGGCCGGTAAACTGTCATGACGGAATCACAAAATATCCCTGACGGAATCACGAGTGCAACTTTTTGATAAACAAATGGAGTGGAAGCACAAACTATTCAATGTAAACACAACGCATGAATGTACATTTTAGATACACCTGCATAGACTACATGCACTCATCGCAGATGAAGTCCCCAAGTCCTTCATATGCTGAGCACTTTTCATGTGCCCACAGTTTGCATACACAACACTGTATCCAATCTTCGAATACAGGCTCAACATATTGTTCATTGCAAAAAATGCAATAAAGTTGAAAACGAACGAAAAGGGCGTTCATTCTCTCTTGTTTGGTTTCGTCCTCTTCCTTTTCATTCGTCCGACCGTGGAGGTACCAACACACGACGAACCATCCAGAGAGGGCTCAGGCACAGACACAAGTTCATTCTTGCCAGATATGCCAATGGGCTCCCTGCATGGGATGTACTCCCTGCATGATCTGCAATGTATTCACTGATTTTAATTGGCAAGACATGCCTTGTTGCTGGCCACTCTCAGAAACCTGCGATAGTTTGGGTCCTGTCTGTTTTCCTGGATTTGGTACGTGGGTAATTCTGAAACAGAAGTACCCCCCCGGCGTTGCCTCTCTGCTGTTTTGATAGACGATGGATGATTTTGATAGCGGTCGAAGAAATTGGTGACAGAGCTCAAATCCAGGGAAGGATTTGTCAGCAGCCGTACTGTTCGTTTTTGCACAACATCTGCCAAATCTTTGAATGTACGGAAGTGGTTTTCATTTAGTGATTGGATCATGGCCATTCCATCGATGATATAGGCGGATGATGTTGAATCTGGACTCAGTGGGAGTGATGTTTGAATCTCTGAACAGTTGGACTCCAGTTTCTGAGAGAGGTCAGCTTTGTTGGTCTTTCGCATCTTTCCGTCGTCGTGAAAGAGGGCTGGTGGCACGGCTGCGAGTTCATGGCTCAGGACATACTTCACGTCAACATCACGACTCCGCACCACTCCCAAAAGCCGCCAAAACAGTACCTCTGTGTCAATGATCAATTTCCTATCTTTGTCATTGGGTGGTGCCTTCTTCATGTCCAGAAAGGTCATCAGCATTTTTTTCTTCATTGGATCCCAGAAGATTTTCGTGGGGTCCTCTCCTAGTCTTTCGCTAATGAATTCCTTGGCAATATCTTTCCCCCTTTGTGGGATCCCCTTCAACGAGTTCTCAACTTCCAGACGAGCCAACTGGCCTGTGGTGATGTGATCAGTTCTGAAACCTCATCAAGGTTGAAGGGATCTTGGCACTGAGTAGAAAGGTACTCTTTCATTGCCTGGACATCTTTTCTGTCCCTCTGTTGACGGATCTCTCCAAGCTCTTCATGAAGCCTTTCTTTCTTCCCAGCTGAGTTGCAGAGTTCCTTGAATCTCCACCGTGTATTCCCCTGTGATGTACCTGGTCATCATCCATTTCAGCAGGGCACTATTATGCAGGGTGAATCCAATGACACCCCTGGCTCTTGGCCTCACAGTTTATGCTTTGCTCGAGAGCTTGATCTGTCGGGACCGAATTGAAGGGGTCGATTTTGTGACCTACGAACAACAAATCCACCCTCCATCATGTGCTGATACATCACTAGCTGTTTCTGTTCCATTTCCTTCATTTATGCATTGTACACCGGCGTGTACCTGGCATAGTTTTGACGCCCGGCGAGTACAAAATAAGGCACAGTTTCCATGACCGCTTGGATGTGCATCAGAAAGTTTGTCTCTATCCGCCCAAAGCAATCGCAGCAATAGGTCTCCAGATTCTAGGAAGCTATCACAGTAGACAAAAGTGACTAAACGTTCCCTCCCCTCATTCTGAAATAGGGCTACTGTTTCCAAGTATGGACTGTGGAATGGAATCTTCCAAATCCTGGCAGAGGATGCCACAGGACTTGGTATCCTTTGCCTTGAATGACTCCTCTAGGACTTCATTCTTCTGCTTGATTTCATCGGTCAGCCATGGCAGAGTTTTTGCTGGCGAATGCCTCAGCTGATGTGAGGAACACGTGTCAGAGCCTCATGAGCCAGGCAGACACCACAAATTCCATGGGCATATTGTTTTCCTTGGAGCATCTGGTTGGCTGTGGCTGAGGAATAAACGTCCGATGAGGTTAGGATGTTCTGAAGGCCACCATCTCCGTACAACTTTCCAATGCTTGCCAGAAAAGCCATAATCGGATGCATTCCTCCCAATCTCATTGTTACTTTGCCGACAAGAGGTTCTGGGTTGCTCCACAGTATCCGCTGCGCTTTACTGTAGATTGCAAGGCCCACAGTGACAAGTATGTGGTTCTGACCTAGCCTTTCCGCTATATGCACCAGTGTCAAGAGAGTGGTGTAGATAGTGGAGGGATCAGATAGTGAGGCGTTGATGAAAGGAAGGTAGCGAATCCTGGCAACGGGGACTCTCTTCGTGCTTACAATGGCATTGAAACCTCCCCATTAGTACAGGCATTTTAGCAGAAATATTTGGTCAACCTCTCACAAATTGCAACAAAAGCAAACTCAACAGATTTTGATTCGTGGATATGTCCTCAGTGACAGAAAAAAATTCCTAAGGGATTCTCCGGGGGAAAGTCCTGAATTCATGGAAATCCAATAAGGCTGCCACCCAGCTTCGGGGAAAATGAGAAAATTGTAAAGATTGATATTTTAATATGTAAATATATGTTTTTCTGCATTCTAATTGTTTCTAGTTATGGTCAGTATATTGATATACAAGAATATTATAAAAAAGTGAAATGTATTGAGGGTAAAATAAAAAATTATAGCTTTTTTGTCCAAAAATGTCAATTTTTTGTCCCCCCCCAAAAAAATTTACCTGATACTGATTTTGGCTCCTGGACAAAAAAAAAAAGAAACGTTGAAGACACAAGATGAAATCAAGTCTATGGCAATACAATATAATTATGTAAATCATTGAAACATGACAAAATTAACAATTCCACTCGGGGCAATCACATCTGCCTGACGAAGGTTTCAAAATGAAAATTTGCATTAAACTCAGAAACTACATCCATTATAAACTTACTATACATGTTGAGAAAAATCAAGCGTATGAAAGTTAGAACTCGACATTGTCTTCATCATCCTCATCATTGTCACATGTAGTGTTTGTGCAGCCAGAGCCCCTGCAGTTTCCACAAGCTGGAGTGCACTCAATGTTGTGCTTCTTGCATGTGCATCTCATGGTGCTACATTCAGCCTGGCAGTTGCACCTAATGACACGTAACATCTTTTCAGGAGCTGGAGCTATTGATGTCTGAAGTGGCATAAAACCCTCGTCACACTTCTGCCAACCCCAGTCTGTGGAAGAAGTATGCAAGTCTGACATCTTGAAATGAATCAAAGACCACCTTCAGAAGCATGGCGAGTTTGCAAAGTTATCTTCTAGAACTGCAGCGCTCTGGGTTCAGTATATGGACATGCTAGACATTCTACGCAAATACATCCGGGCAGAGCGCACTGGGAACTAGGCACTACATCTACAGGCCATCCAGGAAATGCTGCCTTACCTGGCAGCCTCAGGCCACAACCTGTATGCCAAATCTGCGAGGTTGTATCTGCAGCAGATGTCCAACCTCAAAACTCAACATCCCAATGTCCAACAACGTTTTTATGATGGGTTTCATGTGGTTCGACGAAGTGACGCCTGTGGGCAGGTCTTTCATCTGACCTGATCATCGAACAAGTTCTGATGAGAAGTTTGAAGACCAGCGGGGGGCTCACACGAGGGCGATGAATGACAGAGCAACAACGGCTGGTATGGCTACTATCACTGCCTGCCTGTGCAGAAATAAACCAGGCAATGCAGGAGCTCACAGGTGTGAACTAAAACACTGGAGAGCAGAATTAGGACATGACCGAGGCAAGACAATCTCGTGACTGGAAGGACACACTATCAGCTCTTCAGTATTTACAGGAACGGAATGTGTTCAGTAGTGATCCACGTCTGAGGAACATTGCCACTGGAGTTCATGCACACCCCACCGTCAACGTTGATACAGCACATGCTGTCAGAGCCAAAATATTGAAATCTATGGATGGGAAAACACCTGCCGAGTACACATTTAAGAGGATAGACTAAGTTGTCACCCTCAGCATGAAGTCATCTGTCAAGATTGATGGAGAGCAAGTCCAGATTGACCCACAACTCCTCTTCCAGAGACTGATCACTGTTGCACAGACAGCAGAAGAACTGGAGTCGGCCTTCAAATATGAACTCTGCAGCTATCCATCAGCCCTCTTTGATTCCTCTCTTCAGCTCCGAGAAGCACACAAGCCAGTCTTTGCTGATGCCATCTGGGATCTTCTTGGATCCGATGTCCCAGCCGATATCCCCAATGATGGGCAACAGTATGTTTTGGATGGCGGGGCACTTGTTCAACGCATTCCATGGTCTCCTGGATCTAGATACAGAGACATATGCCACCAGTACACCAATTATGTAACGAAGAAGTACGGAGATGCCATAGTCGTGTTTGATGGTTGAGAGTACCAACGCGAAGGACATGACACACCAGAGACGGTCTAAAGGGAATGCTGGCACTACTGTGACATTTACAGCTGACATGCGTCTCACAATGAAGGAACAGTTTCTTGCCAATAGGCAGAATAAACAGCGATTCATTTTTATGTTGAGTGAAGAGCTTCAGAAGAAGAACTGTGAGACACACCATGCCTCAGGGGATGCTGATCTCCTGATTGTACTGAAGGCCATGCAGTCTGCTACTGTCACCAACACTGTGTTAGTTGGTGATGACACAGACCTCCTCGTCCTCCTATGCTACCATGCAAGCTTGGAATCCCATGACCTCTTCTTTTGTCCTGAGCCAAAGAAGAACACGAAGAAGCCTCACATCTGGAACGTCAAGGCTACAAAGAAAATGATTGGTACAGACATATGCAAGCACATACTGTTTCTACATGCAGTTCTTGGGTGCGACACGACATCTCGTCTTCATGGGATTGGAAAGCGAGCTTCTCTCAAAAAGTTCAAAGCAAACAACACATTCCGTGAGCAGGCCAAGGTTTTTGATACAAATCCAGCTTCCGTATGTGATGTGGCAGATGCAGGAGAAAAAACATTGGTGAAAATCTACAATTGAAAGTCAACTGACACCCTGGACACCCTCCGCTATCAGCGGTACTGGGACAAGGTGGCTTGGAGCTCCTCTCACGTGCAACCACAGACGTTACCACCAACATCAGAAGCAGCAAAGTATCACAGCCTGCGCGTGTATCTGCAAGTCCAAGAATGGAAGGGATGTGCAGATGAACTTCTTCCGACAGACTGGGGTTGGCAGAAGTGTGACTAGGGTTTTGTGCCACTTCAGACATTAATAGCTCCAGCTCCTGAAAAGATGTTACGTGTCATTAGGTGCAACTGCCAGGCTGAATGTAGCACCATGAGATGCACATGCAAGAAGCACAACATTGAGTGCACTCCAGCTTGTGGAAACTGCAGGGGCTCTGGCTGCACAAACACTCCATGTGACAATGATGAGGATGATGACGACATTGTCGAGTTCTGACTTTAATACGCTTGATTTTTCTCAACATGTATAGTTGGTTTATAATGGATGTTTTTTTTCTGTGTTTAATGCGAATTTTCATTTTCATTTCGAAATCTTCGTCAGGCAGATGTGATTGCCCCGAGTGGAATTGTGAATTTTGTCATGTTTCAATGATTTACATAATTATATTGTATTGCCATTGACTTGATTTCATCTTGTGTCTTCAACATTTCTTATTTTTTTTGGTCCAGGAACCAAAATCAATATCAGGTAAATATTTTTTTTTCGGGACAAAAAATTGACATTTTTGGACAAAAAAGCTATAATTTTTGATTTTACCCTCAATACATTTCACTTTTTTATAATTATTCTTGTATATCAAGATACTGACCATAACTAGAAACAATTAGAATGCAGAAAAACATATATTTACATATTAAAATGTCAATCTTTACAATTTTCTCATTTTCCCCGAAGCCAGGTGGCGGCCATATTGGATTTCCATGATTTCAGGACTTTCCCCCCGGAGGATCCCTTAGGACTTTTTCTGTCACGGAGGACATATCCAGGAATCAAAATCTGTTGAGTTTGCTTTTGTTGCAATTTGTGGGAGATCATCCGACATTTTGACTATACATGCTGGGATGCTCGAGTCATCAGTCCTGGAGACACGTGCCACTTGCCATACAAAGTCTTTCAAAAGGATTGTCCGAGGATCTGTTCTATCCTCGGGCTGATATTTTATGGCAGGCTCTGGCTTCTTGGCCAGCTTGCGATATCCATGGATTTCTGGTTCTTGGTACTGTGTACCATCCAATGTTTTCTGCCTTGTGCGTGGAGTGGCCTGATATCATTGATATAAGACAATAGCTATAGCATGGGTAGTGTGCTTCCCGTCTACCATCTCCTCATATTGGTCAAAGTTATCAATGGCTGCATCAATGACTGAAGCAACATTTTCCCTATCAAACATGGAGATTCCCCCGGGGACAAACACTTGAGATGGGTCGGACAGCTCATCTCTAGCTACTGAGGTCAGTAACCTACGGATCTCATCGTAACCTATTGCATAGCCAACGGAACTTAACTTATCAATAAGATCCTTGCTCCCATGATCATGGTGCATTTGAATCCCAAGACCAAACGTGATGGGTATCTGCGTCTTACATGACAAAGCAATAATACTGTGAGAAATACCTAGTACTCTCATGTCAGCATCACTAGGGGTACAATGTACAGCTTTATCAAAGCAAGCCTTTTTCGTACACCAATAAAGTCTTACAATGTCTGGAACAAATGACTTGCACTGTTCTGGGTTCAAGTCACCACTTGCAGCATAGTGGGTGGTCTGAAATGAGATTCCTGACATAGAACTGTGAAGGATACCTGCTGCTTTATGAAGAATGACTGAAGTGTCCAATTCAATAGGGTGTGCTCGGGTGCAGCTACAAGTAGTAGCATATTCACATTCACCCAAGTCATTGATTTGAATGTTCAAGTCAGAAACTTTCTTCAGGCCATCACCAACAGTCACTTCGCTGGAACAAACTAGATTCAACTTGCCCGCTTGAGCAATGAACAACAACCGATCCTGAAAGTGTTTTCTAAGTTTTTTTTTCAGCTTCCATGAGGGATAGTCACTTGGATCTACCTGATTTCCAGGCGAACTTCCTTCATTGAGGATCGCTTTGAATCGCTCATGCAGGGAAGAGAGAGTTACCAGCTGTCTATTTTTAGAAAGCACTGATTTCTCCATCTCCTCACCCAAACAGAGGACAGCTCTATCATAATCAGACAGGGATTTCTGTGCTTCAGCCTTTGCCCTGGCAGCTTTTATATTTTGTTCTGAAACATAGTGACCGTCACATGTCTTATGATATTTTCCATCATATGCAAACAAGTCTGTTATTGACAACATTCGCATGTGAATTTTTTTTTGTCTCTTTCCAGTGCTGCTGTGATGACACGTTCATGGGTTGATATCTCCCAGTGCCCACAGAAATGTTTGTCAACTTTTCTTTTCTGGCACTTGATGACCCACAGATGAAACTATCAGTTCTTATGTAAAACATAGACGTATCAGTTCGTCGCAGTCTTGTTGGCCCAACCATCTCCGGCGTGTCACTACACGCACTAATGGAAGTACCAGACGAAGTCTGATTTTGCGCATACTTTAGATTACTGGTAGGCCTATACCAAGCTCTCATTTCGTGTGGTATCTTACAACAAGAGTTCCATTTAAACTGTCATCTTTGATTTCTAGAATTCTCTCATGTACATCATCCTGACGAATTTCTGCAGCACGAATAACAGCTTTCACACCTTCCAACGTTGGACTTTTGACAAATGGAGAGCTGGAGTCGAGGGATTGACAGCATATCACGTGGTTGTCAGGGTTACTTCTTCGCCTTTTCCTTGTGGGTGGTTCATGGGAGAGGTCCATCTCCTTTCCTGAAATACGCACAGCCTGACCTCACACATACATTCATGCACCAGACCTGGAGTCGAGGTTGAACATGCACGAGCCCAAAGAGGGCAAGCAAATCCTATGTGACCTAAGTTTACAAGATGGTGCATGAAGCAAATGAATTATGCACGTATGAACAATGAACGGCAAAGAAAGTCAGCCAAACGTTAATACTGTACAGGTGACGTTGGCTGGAGGGACGAGGTTGGCTTACCCGGGATTTGAAATCGAAATTCAAAGTTACTAATTCACGAGGGAAGAAGGTCTTATTACATGCCACAACCCACTGTGTCTTCACAGAGACCTTATGATACTTTTAAACACAGAATTGCCCTAAAAGTAACAGATAACATCGAAAATTCACCTGCAATCGGCAGAGCGCTTGTCTTTGGTCGGCAAATATCAAGATAGCTGGAGCTGACACACGTGCGCTCTATGGAATGCCACAATCACAAAAACTGCTGTGTGCAACTGGATACTGAATCACGCACCCGTGCAAACTCATAAGAGACCGGCTGTTCCGAGAAGCGGAAATGCCCCACTGGACTCACGGATTCGGATAAAGATCAGGTTCTCCAAAGGTTAAATAGATGGCAGTACCTATAGTCAGGGCTGGATTACGATTTTGTAGGCCCCTGGGCTACAGATACTGTGAGGCCCCCAGTGATAATTAACAAAAGCACGCAAATCGAATTTTTGATTCTTGAAATCAGTTTATTCAATTTCTACAACATAATGTCAACATTATGCCCGCATAGATGGGTGCAAGTGTAACACAACAAAAAGAGAAGTTATTGTGATATTTTCAAAACTAAAATAAGTTTTTGAAATATTAAATTTATTTGATAAGGCGAAACAAAATTAAAATTCAAACATTTGCTTTTCTGTAATTTCTTGGAAACAAATTTCTCCAAAACATCAGTAAATTTTAAATTTTTGAGAACATCATTTTCAATTGCCATGACAGCTCGTCTGTTAAGTCGAGCTGTCGTTGTTGACCTGAGTGCATTCTTTATATGTTTCAGCCTTGAGAAACTTCTCTCTCCAGTTGCATTAGTTATCATTAAACACAAGTAAATCCATAGTGCTATTTCAACATTAGGGAATGAAGAAGTTAATCCATTTTTAGCACAAGGGTGTAGATATCAGAAGCTTGCGGTGTTTCATGCTTGTCCCTGAATTCATAAAATTGCCCAACAAAGTTTTTAAGGTGAACAATTTCTGGCACAAATTCAGACTCTGTCATCTGTGTAACTCTTCTGAAACTTGGCTGCTGTTGTTGAAATGTCTTCGTTCATTGTTGGAAATTCGACCAGGAAACCAAACAATGAATGAACATTTTTATCTGCTTCAATGCGATGAGAAAGAGCTGAGCATAACTTGTCTATGATGGGTAGATATGTTTCCACCTTAAACTTCTGGCTTCCTCGCAAAGCACCATCTTCAGCATTACCATCATTGATTTGTTTTCTTCTCCTATGCTCTCGTTTTTGTTCGTCGTGGTATTCCGTATTTTCTACTTTGTTTTTTGCTTTATTTTCAAACTGATTCCGCAGTGACATCAACAACTCCAGCAGTGATGTAACAAGTTTAATAGCTGATTGAAGCTCCAGTGTTTCATGCTGAAGTGATTTGCTGCCTTTTTTTTTTGTATACCTTGGCGAGGTTCGTATGAGAGCTAACACACAATGCACAGCAAGGAGGGCATGAGACGAGGGGTGGGAGTGGGAGGGACAAAACAGTGGGGAACAGACACATTAGGAGATCTGTGGAAGGGAGAGGGATGGGATGGGGAACATGGGGAAGAGAAGATGGACATTACAGGGACTTTCAGGAAGGAAAGCAGGGAAATTGAAGGAAGTGGGCTTGGGTGGATTATCGGGGGTAGAAAAGATCGAGGATTTGGATGGGGGATGATAAGAGGTGGTGGTGAACAGCTGTTTTGAAAGCCTGGAGGGAAGAATGGGAAAGAATAGAGTGAGGGAGTTTATTCCAAAGGCGGGGAAAAAGAGGAATGAAAGAGTTAAGGTGAGCAGTGATTCTTGATTTTGGTAGTTTTACCAGAAGGGGGTTGTTGGCGGACCTTGAGCGCCCTGTCAAAATGTGGTGGGGACAAATCACAGAGAGAGCAGGGGGGGGCAAGGCTGGAGAGGAGACGGTAGAAGACAGAAAGACCACCGACAAACCTGCGGTGATTGAGTGAGAGGCCCAAAGACTCGGCTTAATTGCGGGAGATGCCAATGATCCTAAATGCCCTGGTTTCTACAGCGTGAAGCCGAGAAACGTGGGAGGCAGGAGCACCAGCCCAGAGGGGAGACCAGTACTCCATCAGGCTACGGACAAAAGCTTTGTAAGTGGTCAGGAGCTCAAGAGGGCCGAGGAAGGACTTTGCACGACGGAGGAATCCCAGTCGGCGACTGGCTTTGGAGGCGAGGTTGGAAATGTGACTTTCCCAGGAAAGGTCATGGCAGATAGTGAGACCCAGAAGCTTGAAAGAAAAGACTTCTTCCAGAGGATTGTTGAGAAAGTGGATGGGAGGGGGGGGTTCCAAATTGTCCTTTCAGAGAGACAGAGTGAGAGTGTGAGATTTGTCTGGATTGAGAGACATGTTCCACGTGTTGGACCAGTTTGTGATTTTATCCAGATCTGTAGTGAGTGAAGAAGCTGCTGCTTGCCGGTCTGAGGGATGACATATGGTACGGCAGAGGGTGGAGTCATCAGCAAAGAGATATAGAGGATTTTCCAGAGAGTCGGAGAGATCATTGATGAAAACCAGAAAAAGAACAGGGCCCAGAACACTACCTTCAGGAACTCCAGCCTGGACAGGAAGAGGGGATGAAAGGACTCCATTTAGGGCCACACGTTGACTGCGACAGGAAAGGAAGTCTGCGAGCCATGAGTGGAGATGGCCTTGGATACCATGGGAAGAGAGTTTGGTGAGTAGGGCAGGGTGCCAGACTGTTTCAAAAGCACGTGATATGTCCTGGGATACGGCTCGGATTTCCTGTCTGGTATTGAGGACCTCCATCCATTGATGGGAGAGCAGAAGCAGCATATCCAGGGTAGAGTGGCCTGGTCTGAAACCAAATTGATGATCGGAAATCAAGCCATTGGAGAAGATGAAGGATTTCATGTCTGAAGCGATGATGGATTCCATAACCTTGCTGATGATTGGGAGAAGGCTGATTGGTCTGTCGTTGCAGGGATCTGTTTTTGCACCTTTTTTATGCAGGGCAGTGATGTTTGCAGATTTCCAAGCAGATGGCAGATGACCTTGAGCAAATGAGAGGGTGAATAGAACAGAGAGAGGGTGAGCAAGAGCATAAGAGCAGGCTTTGAGGACATGTGGGCTGATACCGTCTGGACTGGTTGCAGAATCTAAGTCGAGGTTTGAAAGCAAGCTCCACCTTGTTAGGAGAAAAGGACACAGAGTCCAGGGACAGTTGGGTGTGACTGGGTAAGGTGGGTAGAGAAAGTGATGGGTTTAGGACACAAGATTAAGCTGCAAACACCGAGTTTAGGCATTCAGCTTTTTCACGTGCGGTATCAGCAGTGCGGCCATTTGAGGTAAGGGAGGGGATGGAGGGGGGACATACACCAGAAACAGATTTGATTAAACGCCACCAGGATTTTGAGTAGGGAGAGAGGTTTGAGAGTTCGGACTTGAGATGAGAAAGATGTTGTTTTCTGGCTCTCCTGAGGGTAGATACACACTTCTTCTGAGCTTTGTGGAAGGAACTGAGATTGCCCTCAGTTGGGTTTGCTTTCCATGAGGCAAAGGCAAGTTGTTTCAGGACAACTGCCTCGCCACAAGCTTCATTAAACCAAGGGCGGGAGGAAGGGTAGGACAACTTACTGAAGACGAGAGGGGATAAATCTGTGCATGAGGGAGAGCAAGTTTCTTTGAAAGAATTCCCAGGATGAGTTGATGTTTGCGAAAGTAGTGATAGGAGACCAGTCTATAAGTTTGAGGGCTGCTTGGAGACTCTGCCAGTCGGCTTGAGTGAAATGCCAGACTCGACGGCGGTGAGGTGGTTCTCTGATAACAGCTCGAGAGATGTCCACTTTGACAAGGACGTGGTCAGAAGAACTGATTGGAGCGGAAGAAGAGCGGCAGATATTGTCAGGGAAATTTGTCAAAATCAGATCCAGAAGGGATGGAGTACCATTGGTTGAGATCCAGGTCGGGAAGTTGACCGATTGAGTCAGTCCCAATGAGTCGCAGAAAGCTTTTGCTGAGGTGCCATGACAGGTGAGAGAGGTACCCACACCTAGCCAACTGGCATGATGACAATTGAAGTCACCACATAAGAGGAAGAGAGACTTGATTGAGAGACTTACACTTGATTGAACTTCTCTCTTATGACAGCGCAGAAGTCTGCCAAGAGAGCTGTTTCCAGTTTTGATAGCTGTTTGAGTATAGTTTTTGCCTCATAAAGTGTCAACCTTCTGATTTACATTTTCTGAGATTAACTTCAAAGCTTCTTGAAAATAGATGTGCCCTTTAGACAAGGCTTTTGTGGCATCGGCCCTTGCAGACCATCTAGTATCTGATGCTCTTTTAAGTACCAATGTAGATTCACTTCCACTTTTAGCTTTAAGGCACTGAAGCATTACTGACCAACGCTGAGTTGAAGCACAAAATCAATTGTAAAGTTTTTGTATTAGACCAAAAATGAAACTGTTCCAGTGCAGCTTTCCACAGCACATACACTTACCAAATTAAGTGAGTGTGCAGCACATGGAATGTAATGGACAAGATGATTGATGCCGAGAATATGTGCCTGAAGCCCTTTGTAGCATCCTGACATGTTTGATGCATTATCATATGACTGTCCTCTTAAATTAGCTGCATCAATTCCAATTTGTTCAAAGAATTCCAAGACAATGTTGGCAAGAGCTTCTCCAGTGTGACGTGCAATGGGAATGAAAGTCAGAAAACGTTCAACCACCTTATAATCTGATTTTCTAACATAGCGAATAATCACAGTCAGCTGATCAGTGTGTGATATGTCTGGCGTTGAATCAACACTTCGAGAAAGTATTTAGCTTCCTTGATTTATTTTACAATAGTTTTCAATACTTCGTTTCCAATATGACTTCCTCACATTGTTGAAGATAGATATGAAGCTTTTCCTCATCCTTGATTACCATATTTTGCTAAATGAGAACTAAGAAAAGGATCGTACTCAGCAATTAATTGAAGAATCCCAAGGTAGTTGCCATTCTGTTGAGAATTAAATACTTCTGTATCACCACGAAAGGCTAATCCACGAGATGAGATAAACTTTACAGCTGAAACTACTCTTTGCATTACTTTTCCCCAGTATTCTTTTTCCTTTGTGAATTGGATTTCTTACGTTGAATCGATTTGTCCAAGTGCATTTCGTCTAGAAGTCAATGTCATCATACAGGTCTTATGTCCAGAACTGTGCTCATGTTCTGAAATCCGTGTAGAGGCGGCATGTTTCCAGTCTGAAAATCCACCAATGGAGAACTGGGTTTTTGATCCATGTATACCGTCAAAGAGAACGCAAGCAAAACAATATACATTTCCTGTTGAGGGAGAATACATTAGCCACTCCCTTTTAATATTTTCACCAGTTATATGTTTTTGGAATATCAATGAATGAGAAAATTTGCTTTTCTGATCAGGGTATTGTCTTCCTGATGAAGAAAAATCGTCATCATGGTGTTGGCATTCCACGTGACTTTGTTTACACCAAAAGTCACGTCCCTCTTCTGTTATATTTGAGGTACTCCACAATCCAATGTCATCTTGAAACTTGGATCCCAGGTCCTCTTTCTTCAGGTGGACAAGCTCAGGCTGCTCATCATCAACTCTTGTGACATTGGTATCGCAAGAGACAACTTCAACTTCTAGCACCTCAGCCTCTTTCATGTTGCTCTCAAAATTACTGGGTTGAGATGCATCTTTGTCTGCTCTGTTTGCTGTTCTACTGCTGGTGCTGCATTGCATTTGAACCCAAAATCAAATAACTTTGGACATTTACTGAGCAGTTCTTCATGCTTCAGCATCTTCTGTTGTTGTTTTTTTTTCTTTTGCTTTATCCACTCTCAAACCTCTTCTTCTCCAACATGATTAATGTAAAAGGGTGAAAATGGAAGGACTGAACAATTGGGGTCCCTGAGTGCGCATGCCACGTGCACTCGCAGACCCCGATTGTTTCGTTGGTCCGAAAAAATTGCTATCATTATTCATTAAAAATGGTAAAATGAAAATCCTATATAAAGGAAGGTAGGCCTTTGCAGATGTATATATATATATATATATATATATATATATATATATATATATATATATATATATATATATATATATATATATATATATATATATATATATATATATATATATATATATATATATATATACTTGACAAGTTGACACAATGACGCACTACAATAAGACTTTGACTTGGTATAAAGATAACAAAGTGCAGAATTCCACAAAATGTATAGGATAACGTAAATTCAAATTTCATCACAGAACAATGCTAATCTACCCTCTATCAGCACTTTTCTCTTTGGTGCAAGCACAACCGCAACGCAATGACGAAAGAAGAAGGAAAGTTTTGATGGAATGAGCGATTTCTTGTACAGGCTCTAAGCGAGTATGAGATCGTCTCATTGTAATCAGGATTGCCAGTGCCAACGAGTTGGAATAATGGGCAAGAAAAGAATTACAGTATATTTATTATACAGTTTATTAATTGAGCCCTTTTTAAAGAGATAATTCAGCATACTTATACTTTCATTCTGCATTTACAAATGAAGTAACTTTTCACAGTAAATTAATTTCACTTAATCTCTGGAGGCCCTCAGCTGGCAGAGGCCCCTGGGCTGCAGCCCATAAAGCCCATGCCTTAATCCGGCACTGCCTATAGTCAGGATCACTATGTCAAAAAAAAGTTATTCGTTCAAATTTTATGAAGATTAGCAAGCCAGTACATTTTTGAAAAGCTTACATCAGGAATATGAAAACTAATGTTTACATTTGCGCAGATGCCCGTTACGCCGTTATTTTTTTCATTTTCAAAATGGCCGCCGTGAAATAAAAATTTCTGGATATCTCAGCCTTTTATTGACATAAAAACTTCATTTAAAATGCTAATCCCATGTTTTTGGGCCCAAGGAATCCAAACACAATAGCAAACAAATGATAATGAACACAAAAAGCAAGTAAAGAAGAATATTGCCAAAGTATGTTTAAATTTTCATGGTAAAAATGAACAGAATTAAATTGTTGTTATTGACAACAGTATATGTTTCAACTGAAGAGCTTTAATTGCTATTTTTTTTTTAAACTAAAATCATGAAAAGATGTTCTGCATATCATGAACAGATTGCATCATCCATCATCCATTCCAATGTCACAGTCTTCATCGTTTGCACATTCTGTGTCACACAAGCAATTGTTCTGTGCATGGAATATAGTGGGAAGGGAAACGACTTGTTTCGGGAGCACCAACTGTTTAGGCTCAGAGGAGTGGAGTACGACGTCTTCTACCCTACCGATTGTTCAATCGTCAACACAATCCTCTTCAAAGCCTTCGTCATCAACATCGCTCTCCTCTACAGGTATTTCTGTCTCCTCATCCATGGCCAAGTCCTGAAGCACTTGCCCAGTTTGACTGTACAGGTACTGTACACCAATAAGTTCCCCTGAAAAGACAAAGAAACTCAAATGTAGACATAAAAATTATTATTTGCATACTGTAGCTTGTAAATATTAAAGTATATTACTGTTAGAGTAAGTATTAAACAATGTAAACTGTACCAGTGCATTTCCTAGGCTCCGTGTAGTGAGGAAGCAGACTGCTGCCAAACACACCCGAACTCAGTTGGTTTACACTGTGCCGATGTACCCCACTGTATGTCTGCTGCTGAGAAGGGGCACCAGAAACAGCTGATAAAGCCCTGTCCTCATTCCAACGCACCAAACCCTCCAAAAGATAAGCTTGGAAGTCTGTGTCGCTTGCACTTGTACCTGAACATATATGACATACAAACAGATATAAGCACATAAATGTGTATTTCACAAACAATTTAATCTTCTTCTTCTTCTCCTCCTCCTCCTCCTCCTCCTCCTCCTCCTCCTCCTCCTCCTCCCGTTAGGGGTCGCCACAGCGGATCATCCATATGATCCGCATAGTGATTTGGCACATGTTTTACACCAGATGCCCATCCTGACGCAACCCTGGTCACCTCTTACGACATAGGGATCTGGTACACCTATTTTAACCGGGGTATACACCGGCCCAGTACACTGGTACTCATTTCACCGACCTCGGAAGGATGACAGGCTGAGTCAACCCCCTGGTGTTATACGACTTGGTATATACATATATACACAAACATACATACATACATACACATGTGTATATATACATCCACATGTGTATATATACATCCACATCTATATATATATATATATATATATATATATATATATATATATATATATATATATATATATATATATATATATATATATATACATATATATATATATATATATATATATATATATATTCAGTGGCCCAACGGGGCTTGAAGTCAGGACTTTTGGGTCCCAAGCCGCTTCCCTAACCACTGCGCCACCACCAGGCTTTTCACAAACAATTTAATATATGAGATAAATACATACAATCACTTATGAATTTATATAATCATAATATGCCTGGTGTTGGCTTAATGGTTAAAGTAGTGGGCTTGGGATCCTAGGGTCCTGAGTTCAAATCCCGCTCAGCTGTTGAATTAACACCAGGTGGGGTTGACTCTGCCTGTCATCCTTCCGAGGTCGGCAAAATGAGTGCCAGCATGCTGGTATACTGTGTCGGAGTGGCGACCCATCCAGGATTGTTCCCAATAGCCAAGTAGACTGCTTCGGCGGCACCAACGCTCTGCGCAGAGTATGGTCCTAATGGATGGATAATCATAATATCATCCATTTCCTTATAATAATATATTAATCGAGTACCTGGTATGGAGCGGTTAAGATGAAGGTGGAACAATTCCAAGGAAGTTGAGCCCCTGGCACATCTGTAGGTTCGTAGCTCAATTCCTCCTTTTCTCAAAGTGCCTGTTTTTGTATGTAGCTCAATGCCCTCTGGGTCCTGGATACATACGACATGGCGTGTCTGTTGTTCCCATATATCCCAGATGCGAGAACTGTCTAGAAGAGGAACGCCAAGGGAGTCTAGACCTTGATCACCACTGAAGGCTGCCAGGAGATCTGTAATGAGGGTGGTGGTCTCCTCTACTCCTCTGGTGCTCCTCCGGCAATGGAGTGACAGCTCTCTCTTTTTACCCTGTTCAGGACATCCCTGTCAGCCATATTTATGATCTTCTGGCTTTCCACCTCTGCTCGCTTAGCCTCCATAAGTTGGGTTATATCTTCTTCACTCCACTGAAAGATACATTGAGAGAGGCGACCCATAAAAATACCGTACAATGGGTGGGAGTCTGTGGTGCAGCTGATGGAAATTCGTCTCATAAAATGCCACACATCCAACTGAATGTGCATGCTTGGCCAGGCACCGAACTGTTCCCTTATCTGTGAACGGATTCCACAGCAATCCCGGTCCACATACAACATCACAGGCGGGGTGGGGGGGCATTGGCAGTCCTATACCGGTTTACTAGTCCTGACACCATCGGACCAAGTCCATGACCCTTACTGGCTGTAAGGATACACATCAGTACCCGCCAAAACTCGTTACCAACATTTGTAGCCCAGGATGCTGTGCCAGCACTGTGACCTGCAAGCTTCTTAACAATCTGAAAATACTGAAGATTGAATACACCTTTACATTTTGGTTTCCAAGTTTTTGAATAGATATTGTTAGCTCCTTGAAATAAATAATGAAACTGAAATTCAAATGTATGTAAATACCTTTTTGGTCGAATACATTTTCAAAACTCTGCCAAACACTGATGTAATGGACGCATGGACTTCGTCAAGTCTCCGAAGAACATCACAACAGTATGCAGTCTGCAGCCAGATAAAGGATGGCACAACTGGACAGGCGGGAGGCTGCTGGAAGTTTGGCTTGACAACTAGTTTGCTCGTATCACGATTACAGAAGGCTTGGCAGCCTGTCAGGTAATGAGCTGTCTTCTGAAGCCAAGACTCATTGTGACTTTCTGCTAGTTTCTTCTGTAATTGGGTCGCGCTGTTCCCTAGTCCTGAATCTGAATCTGAATCTGAACAGGCATATCTGAAAATGCATACATGAGGAATATTACGGATGAAAAGAAAAACGAAATTATGTATCTACCTTATTGAATATTTCATCAAAAACTAAAATGTATTACCTGTATGTAAGTAAGACTGGAAATTGCAGTCTGTGGCCCAAGTCGAGCTGCTGAAGTAACACACTGCTCCAACTGATTAACTTTCTTTTACAGCTGGTACATTCCAAGTACTCAGCAGCAAGGCTGTAGTAGCAATCTATATCCAACACTTGACGAACCCTTGGATATATCCCGGCCGATGTTAAGAGATGGCCATGACATTCAGCATGCGGGCAATGAAACTGGACCTGCCAGAGTTTCCTCGGCATCCACAGAAGAAGACGGGATGCAAAGTACCGATCACCATGGTGAACCTGGCTGCAGATCAGGGCTGGCTGCTGAGGATGCCACCATAACTTGTCTACCCTTGAAAAAACAAGTTCTGCCTTCCCAGATTTCTTATTTGCTTTAAACAAAGCACGTGACACCCAACAATGGTCTACAGCAGGCAGTGTCTGTTTCCAGCCATCGGGCAAAAGATATTCTGAAAAGATAAAAACAACTATAATAAGCACACAACTACAATTTTAGCCACTATTATACCGATTTGCACATATATTGGATGAGTTATTTATCTTACCCTCATCAGGTGTCCCTGTACCAGTCGGTGTTGAGAGAGTTTTGACCCTGGCCGTGTGAGGTTTCTTACTGGATATACCTGGAGTGGTCTCTGAAAATACAGTCCCTTATCAATACTTTTTCTATTTGATCACAACACTGATCTATTTGAGTGAACATGAGTAAATTAAATTAACTGGCTGTCTACTGGTTCTGTTATATTATAATCTTATTACATCATTTAGTAATAACACTATTACTATTATATGATATGTAACTAACTTCGCTCTCATCATCGGGCGGAGAAACAGGAGCAGCGGGCAGAAGCTCTTCTTCTTCCAACGACGGAACTGGCTCATTCAACTGCTCATCTGCCATGTCTTCAAAGCCTTCATCTATCTCGGTATCCAGGTCTTCTGCTTTGGGCAGAGTGAACCCACTTTGTCTGTATAAGTACTCTACCCCAATGTCCTCCCCAGTGTAGGTTGACAGAACCATGGCCACGCTCAGTGCTGGCTTATTGAGCACGGCCTGGCTTAGGGAGTTTACTCGTTGAATCAGCCGCACATCGTAAGTCCTCAACACTTTTTCAGTGTTCGGCTGGCTCAAAGCTGCTGAGGAGCGCAGATAGTTCCAACTAGTGATGCCGTCAAGGAGGTACGCCTGAAAGTTCACCGCACTTGCCGAGGTACCCGGAATTAATTTGGCGAGGTGGCTGTGAAAACATTCAAGGGAGGTCGACCCCCGCGCACACCTGAAGACTGGGAGGGTGTGTGTCCCCTTTGTCAGCTCCCCTGTTACAGTGTATAGCTGCAGTCCTGTGAAATATACAGAAAAAAGACACTATTGAAATAAATAAAAACACTAAATTTAACAAGAAATTTTCTATTCTGCGGCTGATGGAAAAAAAAAAAATCTTGAGTTCAGAGCTTACCTGGAATATCCTGAATGCAGGCTAAGTGTTTCTTCTGCTCCTTCCATATGTCTGTTATCTCTGACTTCAGAACAGGAACACCCAGTGCATCCGACACACCAGTCAGGCCTAAGATGAGGGCCTCGATGTCCTCAGCCGTCTTCAACACTCCCTTGGTCCGCCTCCTACAGTGACTGAAAGCAGAATTGTGCAAAGTTCAACCATTAACATCACTTATAGTTTGTGACAATTTTGATCAATATTGCACATACATCGACTACGGCTACTGGCAAAACACAGGTGCAAATAACTGTTTTTTTTAGTATGTTTTTTTTCAAGTGCTGTTTACCTCTCCAACTCCTTCCGGGTGATGGCCTTCATAGTCCGGTGGTTGGGCCAGGGAACCTTGCAATGTTTGGTAACATTCATGTTTTCAATTTTTTTGATAGATCTTAGGGTCGAGATGAAATTTAGGCTGAGTGGCCACTTGTCACTGTCTTGGCTTTTTCAGAATCCAAGATGGCCACCATATACAATCAAACTATAACTTCGGCTGCAACTCCTGTTCTAAGTACAGTAACATGATGAAATTGGTGTCTAACTATATGTTTTAGTTACCAAGGAAGTGGATTATGATGTTATTGGATAATTTTATAGCCATCTTGATGGCATAAATCCAATATGGCCACCAAAATTACCTGTAAAAATGCCAAAATCACACAATCTAATGTAATCGGTTGTAAATGCAGTTGAGTTAAGTTTCTGTACATATGTGTGCTTTGTGAAGCATAGACATGTATATTATGATTCTGAAGTCATTCGCAAATTTATAAGCAATATTTATTTTGATAGCAATATCGATTTCAAGCAAAATATAAGAACAAAATGTAATTAGAATCGGACAATATTTATTGTATAATTCTCTCAGACATGACATTCACGTGACTCAAAAGTCGACATACATTTAAAGTATATGATACTCCCATTAATAATATTGATAATAATGATAATAATAATACAATAATTTGGCAGCTTCACATTGCTCAATGTTTCAACGCTATGTCAATACAAATTATACTAAAAAAAATTAAGCAAAATTAACACCCCACTGGACAAAATATCTTATATCTCGGAACTATTCATCGTCCTCATCCTCGACATCCATTGCTCGGTCATTTGTCTCATCGCTGTCATCAGGGATGTCGGCATGATCTGTTGCACTCTCATTGATGTTGAATGGATTGGAACAGGCAGTACCACCACCGCAGGTGCAGAACATTGTGCACGGAAGTTGGCGCCCCATACATCCACATCTCCCACCTCTACATGCTTGCACAGATGTGCAGCCACATCTGACCAGCTTCAGAATGTGCTCCGGGGCATAGGGTACCCCGTCCTCCATATTCCGAGGGAAGAGACACTTGTTAGTGTCATCAGCTTCCCATCCGTGTTCCACTGCAGCGAGAGTTGGTGGATCCCCACTCAGGGCACTGTACCAGTGAGCGACTTGATGGTGTGCTCTTCGAACGTTCTGCTCAAACGCTTCTGTAGTGGGGGGCAAACTACACAGCTTAGGTGCTGCTGTTGATTTTCCAGTCTTCTGTGCCCATAGTTTCTGGCGGATCTTGGTCATCGAAGAGGTGGGAGTTGTAATGCCATAGCACGCACCCATGAAAGCTGTTGCTTGTTCGGTGACTTCAACGATATTTGCCAAGGGTTTACCAAGTTGATCCAGAGAGTAGCCTTTTCGAGCGGCCGCAATTGCTTTTGTTTTCCCAATTCCATAAGTCGCAGCAACTGAATCACAACCAGTCAAAGCATGAAGCGCTAAGAGCTCGGGTACGATTGCTGAATGTTTAAGAGCGGTTTCCTTCATGTCAATGCAAGACCGAGCCATGATTGGAGACTGCATAGTTATTGAAGACTGGAGCTTCTCGCTCAAGTAGTAGTACACAAGTAACGCGAACACATCCGTGTCATCACACACCACCCGCACCCGTGATTCTGGATGGTATTTTGCCAAATGGATGGCCTGTTGTGTCAGGAGGATGTCAGCTTCTTCATGTGTTGATGCTAGATCTAGACGAGTAAATTATATGTCGCATGCTGCAGGAAGTTGTCATCACTCAGGATTGATTCGCAAATCAGTGTGTTGAGTTGTTTTTTATTGGCTGAGTTCTTGAGTACTGCGTTCCGAGCCGGCAGTGGAGTTTTCTGTTCGAACTGATGGACCCGGGTAGCGCTGGCTCGAGCTGATCTGGTGCTGCTTTTTGTAGAGTAGTCATAATAACGATCAAAACACAGGTGGACATCAGCTTCAAGCAGCCGCGCGTTGACCCAGACCTTGAACACCGAAATGAACGTGTCAACGGTTCCTTGGGATGGCCATTCTAATGTCCACAAAAGAGCGGAAACATCAATCACCATAGATGTTGGCCTTGTGATAAGGCGTTGTGAAACTTCGACTTGGAGGTTCTTTTCAGTGTGGATTTTCCCGTTGCCACTCGCATCTGGCCATCAGCTTGAAACATCGAGGGCGGATATGCAGTTAGCTCTGTGGAGAGGACTTGTTCCAGATCGAGATCGCGCTCGCTCACGAGAAGGCCAATCACCCGAGCGTATATAACCTCTTGATCCATGACGGGATTATCATCGATTGTTAGACGTTTCTTCTTTGCGGCAAAGGTTGTCACCTGTTTTGCGAGTGAGCTGTAAAAGCCCTCTGGCCATAATGCTTTGAACTGGATCAGCTGATCAGCTCCAATCTCCACTGCCTTGTCAACATTAACATTCCATTGAGCTAGTTGACCATTTGAGATGTTGAGCAGACATCCTGCATCATGGGTAGCTGGATCCAATGGGTCAATGCATGACTCTAGAGTAGCCTTCAGTGATTTACGATCATTGCCATCTCGACGAATGTGACTGGTAGATTCCTCCTTGTGGTTAAGCTGTACCTTCTCGTCAGCTCCAGACATCTTCTTAAGGTCACCAGTCAGGGTCATGGTCGCATCCATACTGTACACCCATGTCGCTATCATTTGAGGATTTTCTGTGTTGCCAATGATGCCACCCGGCCCATGCCCCTTCCTCATCCAGTTCGTTTCAATAAACATGTCGCTCCACTGTCCGTTGTAGACACTAGCAGTGTGGTGTAGTGACTGCTCTCCTCTGCAGAACTTGTCCAGAATATCTGGTCCCAACCAAGTCATGGAGCGTACGTAGTATAGGCCATACCTTGCATAGTTGTACTTGTGGGCTGCGAACATGTATGGCAGCATTGATTCTGCTGTTTTGATGTGGAGTGGCCAGTCGCCTTCATGCATCGCCCGACAAAACATCATCATTAGAAATGTGGGTTTGATGACGTTGTACACCCACAGCTTTGTGATACGACTTTGAGTGGCGATCTCATCAAGTAGTTTTTCCAAATCATCCATGCTGGTCAGGTGTAGATTCTCCTCACAAACACTGGTCGAAGCAGCTCCTCTGTGAGCAATCTCAGTGCCCGAACATTCTGTGTATATATTTCTTTCCTTGCAACATCTTATCGACGGAGCCGAAGGACGTCATCAGAATCTCTTTCAGGCCGCTGTCTGCCATGAGAGTGCCAACACAACCCACGAAATCCATGAGGAAATGCATCCCACCAAGAATCACCACCATGTTGGTGAGCAGATCTGGTTGATGAAATGTGATGTCAACGGCGATCTTATATATGGCCTGATCGCAGGTGAGAACGAGAATATCCTGGTTGGATGCTCGGGTGACTTCGAATCCTCCGGTGATGGAAGTTAGGACAGTAGTTGGGTCCCCTGGCTTCATATTTATGAGTGGAAGATATACCACAGCTGTCTTGGGTGCTGGGGTCATTCCTGACTCATGACAGTGACGTGTATTGTACCCGTTGTACTCAGGAGTGTTTGCTTCAAAGAGCACGTCTTTGATGAAGTTAAAGTCTAAATCTTTGGCTCTGCCAATTGAGATTGTTGTGGCTTGTACAAAGTCGTCTGACATGGCAAATCGGTTTGTAGCAGTAAATGGCATAGGAGGTTTCTTCGGTCCCATATACTCAATGACTCGTGTCTCCCATGGGATAGGGTGCTTCATTTCTTCTTTCGTTAGGCGAGGGATCGATGTATCCAAACCTTCAAGGTGGTCAAGTTCGGTCTTTCACTGAGCTGCCAGCATTGCCCCCATGTAATGACATTCGAGGCGGCAGTTTTGGGAACTGATCACAGCATCAAAGTTATCACTGATGATTTGCACAAGTCCACCCAGTCTGGCATCTCTGAGTCCAGCTAACTGCTGTGCTTTTGATGATTGAACACCCGCTGACCTTCTGAATCGTCGAACCTCATCGTAGGAACAAGAAACATTATACTTGTACAGTTCTGTGATGATCATCTTATGGTTACCAAGAAGTACACCTATGGCTATCTGTAATGGTGTCGGTTGAGACGTTACCACTGAGCTCACGATATTACCCACCATGATGGATTGTAGTGAATTGTGGAAAGTAGGCTTGATAGCTGATAGTAGTTTCACCAACGTCTCACTAATACACTCTGAGGCTGATTCTCGATCAATGTGCTTAGTGTAGGATTTGAAGTCATCCTTAGCTGCCTTGGTCTCCTTCATGATCTGCTTGCCAACTTTCCGGATACATTCATCCATGTCGCCATTCTGATCATCATCCACAAGCCTGAGATTTGTGGCAACATGCTTCCTGAACACTAGTAACGTTGCCACTCCAGGGGAATGTAATGCCAACATATCTTCAGCGAAATGTTGGATGACGTTCTCAACAAGGACACGTCTGGACATGACAGATCCACCCTTGTCTGCGTAAACTGCTTCAACATCGAGCGAATTCCAAACTTTTGAGCGATCATAACCGACTACTTTGACAGTTTCAGCGAAAGCTTGGTCATCAGCAGTACCTTTGCTATTGGTCGTGGTAGTTCTCTGAGCATCACGATGGAAACTCATATTGCAATGGCGGTGATACATTGCATCTGCAGCGTGCAAATCTGATGGTGCTCCGATGATACGGTCACGGACTATTCTACCCAGTTCATCTCCACGTTTATCACAAAGGTCAAGTAGGTACTGCTTTTACGTCTCCCCATCAGCCATCTTGTCTGTGGTTACTCTCGACGCAGGGACTCTGTACTGTTGTGGCACCTTGGGATCATACTCATTCGGTAATATGCAAGGAGTTATGTCATGGCAGAACAAACAGTACTTCTGAAAGTCAAAAACATCACCACCGGTACTCGAACGCAATCGCTTGGAACCAGCGTTGGAGTCATCATCTGTCTCTTCCTCTGGCATACGCTTGGCCAATTTATTGAGAGTGGAAGGAGATACATATTTGGATACACAATTTTTGTGACATCTAACAGTAGATGATCCATCAGATAGTTCTTTTCGTAGTCTGATATCATCTTGCCGAAGATTACTAGCTTCCAATATTGTGCCGATTCGTGATGACTGCATCAACTTCCCAACCCCACAGTTGTAAACTGTCTTGAAGAAGCATTCCTCGGCATCCTTGCTGTCTCCTGCTTCAGCCATATCATTACTCACGTCAGAACCTACAACAAAAACAAAGATCGTTAAAAGTTATCGATATATTGGTGTATTTCACATTGGAAGCACCATGATATTTACGTCTTGAGTAGGTGGCACCAGGTGGCTTCTAAACGGCATCATTACTTCACAATCAGATTATATAACATGTCAAGCACATGTGTAACCAGCAGGATCATTGTTCAACTGCATTCACAATCGATTATGTTAGTTTTTAGTGTGATTTTTTTGTAATTTTGGCATTTTTCAGGTATTTTTGGCGGCCATATTGGATTTGTGCTACCAAGATGGCCAGCAAATGACCCAATAACATCATAATCCACTTCCTTGGTCTCTAAAACATAGATTTAGACACCAATATCATCCTTTTGCTGTACCTAGAACAGGATTTACAACGTAATTTATATTTTGATTGTATTTGGTGGCCATCTTGGATTCTGCAAAAGCCAAGGCAGTGACAAGTGGCCACTCACCCTAAAATTGATCTCGACACCAATATCTATCAAAATAAGCCAAAAAACGATTGTTACCAAACATTGCAAGGTTCACTAGAAATATGCTGCTCTGCCACCGGACTATCAACGCTGAGCTGTCTGAAGGGTTCGAGACACCCGCCTTCCGCAGTTCCGACTTCTTGGCCTCCTGTCAGTTAACAGATGTCTATATTAAAAATACACAGAGTAAATAGAAAAAAAACAGCTTGAAAAATTCAGTTCATCTACAAAAGTTTGACTGCTCTTGTAATGTGACACAGGTATGAAGGAAAACATTTCACATACCTTTAAGTTGTCCAAGTCCGACTTGTCCCACTCAAATATGGCGCTGGACAGGCGGGCCATAAACACGCCATACAGTGGGTGGATCTCTGAGGTGCAGCCAAGGGCCAGTCGCCTCATAAAATGCCATATGTCGAGGCGGATTTCTAGATGCTCCCAATCAGAGAACAGAAGCTGAAACATGCAAAGCAGTAAATGCATGCTAGATGCTGTCTGACATATATATATATATATATATATATATATATATATATATATATATATATATATATATATATATATATATATATATATATATATATTTTTTTTGAACAGACATATGCATGGGTGACAATGTTGGTTAATTTTTTATATTTATTTATTTATTTATTTATTTATTTAATGCCCTCATTTAAATTAAAAGTACCTTGTACTTGGAAGGTCCGCTGTGGGAGCAACACTCTCGGTCCGTGTAGAGGCACCGAGGGGGTTCCTGGTTGGCAGTCTTATACCTGGACACCAGTCCCTCGGCCATGGGCTTGAGGCTGTCCATTCCCTCTGATGTGGTGAGGACAGACATCAACACCTCGCCCCTCTCATTACCCACATTTGTCGCCCACTGCGCACTTCTACACGTTTCTCCCTGTAGTTTTTTTACACACCTGTAAAGCAGAAGAGTGTAAAAATATCAACCCTAACAGAAAAATGCACCTAAAACATTTCTAAAAGAAATAAATAGGAGAAAAACTTCATAAATTATTAATAACAATCATTAATACTGGTATTGATGAGTAATTACCTTTTGGCATATTGTAATAACTGTACCGGTATATAAAATACACAAACAATTTCATAAAAATGGGGTTAAACTATAAAATTATTGAAATTGAAACAGTCAAGTAATTATAACTACCTTCTTCGTTGAGTCTATCTTCAACACGTTTCCAAACGTGGAGGTGATCAGCGCCTTCAGCATGTCGAACCGGTTGAAGACGTCACTGATATAGCATGCCAGGAACCACTTTGGGTTGGCTGGAGGCTTGAACTGCGGAACATCCTCACAGCTCGGGACATCCAGGTTCATCTTCATGCAGAACTGTCGGTGTCGGGCACAGTCCGAAAGGTAAACTAGCTGCTGACGCAAATAGTTTTCGCTGTGCAGCTCATGCAGGTTGTTGCGCATGGCTGTGGGGCTGTTACAAAGAGTCTGCGCTCTGAGTAACGATACGCCGGCTCTGTCACAGGCGTATTTGTGCGTCAGCAGCACAGGGAAGCGGGACTTCTGTGCGTCCGTAAGCTGGTCCATCAGCCCACTGTCATGTACCAGATACTGCTTTAAACACAGTTTGCAGTACAGGTACTCAACTGCAAGGAATTAAAAACTGTCTGTGTTCAAAACGTGCCTGACGCGACGATAGAGGCCTTTGGAGCGCAGCAAACAATCTGGCTTCCCCTTGCAGTCCGGGCAACTGAAGCTTATCCCAAGCATCCGGCGTGGCATCCACAGAATCAGACTGTACAGGAAGTATGACCGCTCGTCCGGGGTGCCAGATTCCACAGCCAAGGAGGGCGGGTGCCACCAGAACTGCAGACTGTCCTTAAGCCTGCCCTTGGAGTGGAACAATGCATGGCCTATCCACAGTCTATCGCCCTCCGACATGCCTATCTCCCAGCCTGCCGGCAGTCGGGATAGGTACTCGGCCTTGCTATCATACACGGATGACAAGCTTGGTGTGGGGCCTGCATCCGTCTGCATCTTGTCTGATGGTGTTATTTGTAGGGACTCGCACCCGTCATCGCTTTTGGGTGGTGGGCTGCTCACTGTGCTGGTAGGCCTACCTGTTGAGGGGCCCGGAAGCTTCTCATCTCCGCTTCCACCATGAGGTCTGCTCTACAAAATATAAAGATAAATAATATCAAAATAAATGCTAACAACTATGATAAACTACTGCTAAGGTACCATCATCTGAACATATATATATATATATATATATATATATATATATATATATATATATATATATATATATATATATATATATATATACATATATATATATATATATATATATATATATGTATATGTATATGTATATATATGTATATGTATATGTATATATATGTATATGTATATATATGTATATGTATATGTATATATATATATATATATATATATATATATATATGTATATGTATATGTATATATATATATATATATATATATGTATATTTCCTTTTTTTCTAATGTATATATATGTATATTTTCTAATGTATATATATATATATATGTATATTTCCTTTATTTTTTCCTTTCTAATGTTTTTATCTACCACACTATTTTTTATACGCCCGATATATGTATATGTATATGTATATGTATATGTTAGTAGCATTTAAATACTGATATCGTAACATAAATATAACATATTTTTGTGTGAAGCTCGCTCGTTTATATATCTTCGGTTCGTGGAAATACGTGGTTCGTACACTGAATGGGATTTCCAAACAGGTCCTTTCCCGAGGCGGCGTGTCTAGGACAGTTCTCTATTCGGAACAGAACCTTAGCCCATCTTCCGCCACTAGATGGCCTTTGGCCCCATCAGAATTCAAACTGTCCTCCCACATATTGCCGAAGCCTGACGTGCCACTCTGCGGTTATGCGTCCCTTCTTCGGCATCTTCACTAGGATGGAACTGTATGCAATAAAAAACACCTTATAACAGTGTAGTATTTAAGGCCTTTAAGACTATTTAGCATACAAACTGCATTTGTACGACCAAATATGGACTGCAGATAAACAAAAATGGGGCTTAATCCCTGATTTCGTGCTGAAATAAACTAGAAAAAAAAACCTTAAAACCATAACATGGGCTATGTAACAATAAGTTTACAATGATGCAAACCGAAGTAAATATACTTTGGTAATATATGTTTGTTTATCACAGAGATTAACAAACATCGACAGGCATGCACAAATTCACATAAATGGCATAATCTCCCACTAATCGACGGGTATACGGCAAAAACTTAAGGAAAATTACAACTCGCTCTGAGGTAAATGGGTGAATAACATGCAACAACAACAACGCGAAGAAAATCGGATCTAATCGACAGAAAATGTTTATCACTGACCTGAGCACACAGTCATCGATGAGAGTAAATGTCGGTTCTTTGAGGGATCGCCCCTAAAATCCCACTAACGCGACATATCGGTCGAAAACGAAAAGAGACTGCGTTTGCAAATTTCCACCCTAGGAGGCCGCCATCTTGCTGGTGTACAGAGCCTTGCTTTCGTTGCCCAGTTCGAATCAACAAAACTCATTTAAAAACTGAATTTACAAGCTATATTTTTTTCTAAAAAGCGTTTTCGACTTAAATTATGATAAGCTTTTAGAAAATCCTAAGAAGGGTCATAAGAAATGCTCGATAGCGCAGATCTGGAAAGCACTCTTCCAAACTGTTTCACTCCAGCTCCAAATTGTTCCAATTTGTTCCACCTCTGTTCCAATTTTCCAAAACGTTTCATTGGACGGGGGACTATAGCGGGCCGAAAGTGCAGTGTCACCCTGAGAGTGATGAATTGTCTTGGCAGCTGCTGGTCTTAGTGGAAATTGGGTCCTGAGGACTTCAGCCTTTTGATTGCGACCCACTTTGAATTGTCTGGAGATAGGGGTGATGGGTGTCCATGATTTCTTAATGCTTCCTTTGTACAAGTGCCTATTTTGATGTCTTGTCTTGACCCCAACTTCCTTCTCATCAAATTCCACCCATACAACACCAGGTGCTGTATTGCTAGATGATTGTGGAAGAGCAAATCTAGTCACTTCACATGCAGCTCCATTTGTCAAGCCATCTTCAACATTTACATTTACACAGAGATCATATGTTAATCCAAGTGCAAGCTGGAGATTTGTGTGCAACTGCATCGTTTTTCTTGGATCATCTGGAACTTGGTTAAGTAGTCTTGAAC